>NC_142938.1:68930415-69012915 GCF_046866305.1 Octopus bimaculoides | reverse complement strand
TGTTAGTATCGCCGGTGATGTGGCCAATCTCTTCATGGTATGGTGGGACAGAAGGCTTAAGGAACGCCTGACACAGAACTCCATACTCGTGAATGTGTACTCTCGATATGTCGATGATATCAACTTAGTGGTAAAGACACCCCCACAAGAGAGTACCCCTGAAATAGAAATAGAAACTAAGACTATGGAGAGCATCCAGCAAATAGCTAACTCCATCCACCAGAGTATTAAAGTTGCGATAGACTACCCTACTAAACACCCACATGGAAGCAGCAACAGGTTACCAAGACCTTTGACAATACACTCTACTTGTGTACACCTATCAAGCCAAGTGAGACCGTGGTTGTGGACAATGCCAGTATCAGGTCAATGGCAGCCACTACACTCTCGGAATGGTTGGCATCCAACTCATGCCAGCATGGAAAATGGACATTGAATGATGATGATGAGGATATATATCTAAACATGTGTGTGTGTTAATATCAAACAGTGAGAATGAGTAATCAACACTGCATTGGTGGATAAATTTCTTTACTTGTGGGCTAACAGGGCTGCCAATGTTTTCATATGAAGAGATCTTCACAGTTGTTCAAGCTTGCCATGTGAAAATGTTGGTACTTGTCTCTATTTTGATCAGGAATATTCCTATCCAAAATGGAGATGAAACATAATTTTGTAATATTTTTCTGCGGTACACAAGGAGCATATCTTGGAACCATTTATGAAAGGGCTAACGTCGTCTATTAATGCCCAGTTTATATTTATATCAGTAACATTCTCTCTTAAAATTCAAATTTGCATGATAGAGACATTCTGTTTCATCTTTAAATGTTACAGAAGAAGTATATGTAATGTCTTGCTTGTAGTTTATAGATTTTGGTGGTTTGTACTTCTTACAGTATTATTTCCTTGTTGGCTGCATTTTTTATAAACCAATTTCCTTTTAATGGATATAACTTTGATCTCTTGATATTACATCTGTTTTGAACTGTGACTTTCTTTTATATATAGTTTTTTATAGCTCGGATGATGAGCATTTTGCTTTTTGTACAGCTATGGACATAATAGTCCTTCAAAATATAACATGATACTCATTTCTTTGTTTAGGTCACAGAATATCCAGTGAGAAAGATGAACATAATGAGAACATTCAAACTCAGCTTCTTCTATTTAAGTCTATTATCAATAAACCAACCAAGCAAAGCTGATAATATACTTTTCCTTTCAATGCCCTGGTTCAGTCATGTTCAAAACCACTTTTATACAGCGATGAAATTGAACTCATATGGCCACACTAGTTACTTCTCATTGCCGCCTAAACTGATAACTCATTTCAAGAATGAAAATGGTATTAAATTCATTCCTATTAAAGAAGACCAAAATGTAAGCAGATTTGTTGAAATATCTATGCAATACTTTTCAAGAAAAAAAGAAGGAAGTTGGCTTCAAATAAAACAGCTAATACAAAATATGTGTGACAACTTCCTCTTAGATAATGATTGGTTTCATGCTATAAAAGAACTGAATGCCTCTTTGGCAATTGTAGATTCTGCTTTCTTCAGTCAGTGTTTAGCTATTGTCCCATATAGGCTATCAATTCCATTTCTATTTCAAGGTCTGACTCTTGGACCACCTTCTTTGAGGAGAGTTCCTTGGAATCCAGCTGTGTTTCCACTTCTCAGTTTTCCACATTCTGATAAAATGACATTTTTCCAAAAGCTTAAAAACACTATTTCAACATACGGCTTTTATATCTTTTTCCCCATGATTTCACCATCAAAAAGTGTCAAGGAATATGCCCCAGACAAAGATGATATGCCATTTGAAAGCATCTTGCGAAAAGCTCAGTTATTTTTAACTGAAAGTGATCTGTTACTGAGCTATCCAAAACCCAGTCTACCTACTGAAGTATTTATTGGTGGAGTAGCAACTCATCCTGCATTGCCTCTACAAGGTGACATACATGAGTTTGTTGAAAAGTCTAAGCAAGGAGTCATCGTAGTTAGCTTTGGAGGTTACATAAGTGAGTTACCAAAAGAGCATATAGAGAAAATGGAGAAGGCTTTTAAAGAAATAAAGTATGATGTCATTTGGAAACGACCGGATTCAAAGCAATTAGCATCAAACATCCTAATAAAACAATGGCTGCCACAAAATGATCTTTTGGGTCATCCAAAAACAAAACTCTTCATTACACATTGTGGAAATAATGGTCAGTTTGAGGCTCTTTATCATGGAGTTCCCATGCTCGGATTTCCAGTATTTGCAGATCAGTTTCACAATGGTCATCAAATGCACGTAAAGGAATATGGAATTTCTATGGATATATATAATTACAATAAAGATGAACTTGTATCAAACATCAACGAACTGATTGAGAATTCAAAATATAAAACTAATATAAAGCTTGCCAGTGAAATATTTCATTCCCGACCAGAACATCCAGCAGCAAGGGCAGCTCGGTATGTAGACCATGTGATAAAGTATGGTGGAGATTATTTAAGATCGCCCTGTCAAAATATGCCTCTTTACCAATTTCTCATGCTGGATATCTATGCTACATTTCTGGCTATAATCATAGCTGTCGTGCTGGTTGTTAAGTTTGTGGTTTTGAAATGTTATCGATGTTGTTTTGTGAAAAAGAAGAAAACAGAATAAACAGAAGCAATATTATTGTAACTGACTGGTGAGGCAATGAGCCAGTAGAAATGTTATTATGTTGGACAACATGCTTAGCAGCATTTCTATCTGTCTTTACATTCTGAGTTCAAATTCTGCCTAGGTTGATTTTGCCTTACATCTTCTTGGAGTCAATAAAATAAGTACCAGTTGAATATTGGTGTCATTGTAATCGACTAGGCCCCTCCCACCAAAGTTTCAGGCCTTGTGCCTATTGTATAAAGGATTATTAAAACTGACTGACCTCATCAAAATATTCTTATTCAATATAATATTTCTTAACATTTCAATTGTCAGAATATAAAACGGAATAGGTGGATATTAATTACTACTACTACTACTACTACTACTACTACTACTACTACTACTACTACTACTACTACTGACACCACCACCATTACCACCATCCCTACCACTGTGACAAATACAGCCATAAGTTAGTTACAGGTTACAGTAGCTATTCAATATCAGGTCACAGTAAAAGTGGTGAGCTGGCTGAATCGTTAGCATGCCAGGCGAAATGCTTCATAGTATTTTGTCTGTCTTTACATTCTGTGTTCAAATTCCACTGAGGTTAACTTTGCCTTTCATCCTTTTGGTGTCAATAAATTAAGTACCAGTTGCATACTGGAGTCTATCTAATCGACTGACCACCTCCCCCCAAAATTTCGGACCTTGTGCCAAGAGTAGAAAAGAATATCAAGTTAGCGTTGTGCTAAATGTATTTATACAACATGTATGTATGTGTGGAGAACTGTTTTGCCTCAGTTCTGCATATATTTGTCACACCTGCAGTGACTACTTCTACACTTTTCTGAGTCTTCTGCTAATATGGTAGTTACAGAGATAGACACCAACACAGAGACACACACACACAAATTCACACACACATACACACACAACACACACACACACACACACACACGAAACCACTCACATATATGTATATATACACTAGGTGTACCTGTGACCCATTGGGTCAAAACCACTTCTAGTTGAAAATGCCGATGCATAATGGCAAAGGAAAAAATGTGATTTGGACTCAGAACTTCATGGAATAAACTCAGAACTTCATGCAATAAAATTCTTGAATAACAGTTCTCCTGCCTTTGGTGTAACAACATAAACATGACCGAATCTTTCTTCTTTAAAAATATTCAAATAGCCTTTACAATCTTCCTTGCTTTCTTCTTTGCTATTCTTTGTTATTACTGCTCCAAGTGAAATACTTGAGTATCTCAGCATAAAGTAATGTTTTTGCAAAATCATCATTATGCACAATGAAAAGAATTCTGTCAATTTTAGAAACAATACATTTCTAAATGTCTTAGAGAGATTTATGCCGTAGTGATACGATGAAGTAGTTGTACGCTGTCAACTTAATGTGACAGTCCCTTGAAAGGAATAATACTATTGTTGATCAGACCTAGGAAGCTGCACCGCTTCCTGTTGGCCTTGACACATTTCCTTTGTCCTTATGTTTACAAGGGGGCGACAAGCACCTCCACCCAGCTGAGCCTGCATCCAGAGACATGTTTCTGAGTCTTTGCTTCTCATGTCAATTCTGTCAATGTTGTTCTTATGTCTTGTTCACTGATAGCCATATATAACCTTATTATTTCTAAGCAATATTCTTTGTTCATCTGGTAGCTGAACTTGCAGTTTCAATTTTGTAGATGCTCTTACTCACTGCCCGTTTCTGCCCTTATTTTTGATCACTCCCCCCCCTCTCTCTCTCTCTCTCTCTCTCTCTCTCTCCTCTTGCTCTTCCCTCCAGCTAGGTAACCATGTATTTCCTTTCAGCTGCACATCTCTCTGGTTAACTCTCTTTACACCTCGCTCTCTCTCTCCCTTTCTTTCTTTCTCTCCCTCTCTCCCTCTCTCTTTCTATCTCTGACTCTCTTTCTCTCTCTCTTTTTTTTTCTCCCTCCCTCTCTCTCTCTCTTTCTCTTCCCCTTCTCTTTGGCTGAGTAACCTTCTGCTTCCTCTACACCAAGATACATATATCTATCTCTCTGTCACACTCTAACTGTTCATCATCTGACACAAAATCACCTCCCCCAATGCCTCCTCCTTTGTCAAAGGGTCTTTGTCATGCAAAGTTACTTGCAAAGTTATATATATATATATGAGAAAAAAGTCGTCAGAATTTTGGAAGGAATGTTCAACATTCCAGAGAGGGGAATTTGAGGGGGAAGAATCGGAAGGGGAGGAAGGAATGTTCAACATTCCAGAAAGTGATATTTGAGGAGGAAGGGGAGGAAATGTAAGAGAGAATGTTCAACATTTCAGAAAGGGGGATTTGAGGGGGAAGTGGAAGAAGGGGAGGAATGAATGTTCAGCATTCCAGAGAGGGGGGTTTGACGGGGGAAGTGGAGGAAGGAAGTTTTATTATTCTAGAGAGGGGGAGTTCCGAGGTAGGGGAGGAGGAAGATTATTTACTTCCTACAACGTTCCGAGGAAGGGGTGGAGGGCGATTGATTACTTCCTGGGAAGTTCCGGGGAAGGGGAGGAGGGGGATTAGTTACTCCCTGGAAATTTCCGAGGATGGGGAGGAAGGGTATTAATTACTTCATGGAAAGTTCCAAGGAAGCGGAGGAAAGGGAGGAGAAGGAATTACTTCCTGGAAATTCTGAGGTGGGGATGAATTCGTGTGACACACTGATGCATTGATGTTCGCATTTATTTTATTAGAATTACATCTACATATTTATGCATGCATGTATATATATATATATATATATATATATATATATATATATATATATATATATACTAGCAGCTAAACCCGGTTTCACCCGGTCAGAGAACGACGCGAAGAGAGAAACGAAGACATAAAAAAGAGGAAGAAGTGGATATATATATATATATATAAAATCAGCCAGTTCCCCACGTGAGGCCACATCACTCAGTCGCTCGCGGGCAATGTGGTGTGGTTCGATGTGGTGTGGTGTGGTGTGGTGTGGTGTGGTGTGGTATGGTGTGGTGTGGTACTATAAAGCAGTAATCTTGTTCTGACCTTGTTAAATAAAGGGAATAGGCTGTTATCAGAAAACATTATTTAGTAAGAACTCATGCATTTTAAGTTAACATCACACCAATGACAGACATGCCAGAACGTGTGCGCAACAAATGATAACCTCTTCAAAACAGGTATAAAATTACAAATTGGGAGTCAACGACATTTGCTTGAGAAAAACGTAGTCACTTTTAAATACGAACATACTATTGCAACAGTAACGGATATTATGGATATATCAGCATTATATTTTACAGAAAATGTTAATATCCAAACTTTATTATTGGGATTGGTTATTTTACTGATCATACAATGGCTTGTGGCACGGTCAAAATATAACTACGATTTACCTCCGGGTCCAATAGCTTTTCCAATAATTGGAAATCTACCTCAGATGATTTACAGCACTGATCTTTATTTAAAGATAGAAGATCTTCGAAAACAATATGGAGATATTTTTAGACTCAAGGTTGGTTCTGATACCTTCGTGTTTGTATGTAAAACTGAAATGATTTTGGAAGGATTAGTACAGAAAGGAGATCAACTGAAAGGAATATGCAATTGGGTTTACATTTTTGATAAAGTTTTCCAAAGAAAAGGTAAGTTTCTTCTAATAAATGTCTTCATTTGCTCCTCATCGAGAGTAATGCGTTCCTGAAAATGTGACTAATGCAAAATTCTGTAGTACAAAACTAATTTTCCTATTGATTCTCATGCAATCAAGTGCGACTGCGTTCCTACGCAATTTCATTAATAATTTGAAAACAGAGAACAGGCAACGCGATCGCATTTGTACACGAAAATAATTATTTCTGAACACAATGTATAATATTGATACATAAAAAAAAAAACATTCCAAGAGAAATAAGGGAATTCATAAAAATCATAATGTAGTAAGAGTACGCTCTTACTACAAAAGATGTTGTGTGGGGTGGAGATGGAATGAGCGTTACTAGGAGGGTGAGGGACAATATTTCGTAGCTTATAGTTCATTATGACGAACATAAGCTTTAGAGGTGAAAATCTTATCCAAAGTTGTTTGTTGTTTATGACGCATCATTTCTTTGTACAGCTCCGTATACGAATTCAGTTCATTGTAAACACCTCTTGAACTCAGACAACATCTGCTGAACAGTAAAGAAAGAATCGAATATATTCCATGCTTATTCAAAAGTGAGAGAAACAACACTTTCAGAGTTGGAGAAGAACTACTGTATAGGTACTCAGAGAATAAAAATGTCTCATTCGACTCACTGAAACCTGGGCTGGCCTACCTGGACAAAAGCTTGGAGTAGAAGCAGGCATCATACTAGCAAAAGGATGCATGGTACATATACCGTAAGCTACGAAGCAACAACAACATTTACAGGAATAGTAGCCTTTCCTGGACCTGCGACAGATATATTATATCATACATAGAAGGGTATGCCTTTCCTATCCAGGAACAGGAGATGACCACTAGATAAAAAAGTGGGACGAACATACCACCAAACCTCCAAGTTGTGATAAAAATGTTGGCTTTGCTATACTAGTATAGAAAATATCGCCCATATTTTCAGCAGCTGCCCAAAATATCTACGAGTTACTACCTGCCCCTGTGAAAAAAAAATTTACAATGCTATCTGCAAGGACTGCCCTGGCGTATACATCAAAAGAATGTCAGAACCAGCAGGTATTCACGTCTTTTAAAAGAAGGAATACTGGTGGAACATCTTAGTAAAAACATCAGTTCGGTGCGAACATAACAGACCTGATAATTTTCTGTGGGACAGGGAACAAAAGTCATGCACTGTTGTAGAGATTAGCTGCCCAGCAGATGTGAATGTAGAATGAAAAGTCCAGGAAAAAAGGAACATTCATGGCGAATTAATGCAGAACTTACAGCTCTTGTACTCTGACTATGAATTCTCATTTTTATCAATCATCATAAATGAATTTGGTTATGTACTAACAAATTTGCACGAAAACCTAGAAATATTCAGTTTCACAGAGAGCAATTGAAACTGACGCGAATTTTCTAAATCCAATTTATTTGTGGCAGAGTGCAGATTTGTAAGATACACCAAAAGTTCTCCATCTAAGATTCTTATGTGAATAAATACCCACATATGGGCGTATGCATCCAAAGTTCAACCAACACACCAACTCAACCACATCTTTGCAAAAACCGGGAACTCAACTTAAAAAGTTTCATCTCAAGAAGAAATAAAACTTAAAGATAAATTATACACACACACACATACATACATACATACATACATACATACATACATACATACATTTGTTGTTGGCATTCCGTCGCTTACGACATCGAGGGTTCCAGTCGATCCGATCATCGGAACAGCCTGCTCGTGAAATTAACGTGCAAGTGGCTGAGCACTCCACAGACACGTGTACCCTTAACGTAGTTCTCGGGGATATTCAGCGTGACACAGTGTGACAAGGCTGACCCTTCGAATTACAGGCACAACAGAAACAGGAAGAAAGAGTGAGAGAAAGTTGTGGTGGAAGAGTACAGCAGGGTTCGCCACCATCCCCTGCCGGAGCCTCGTGGAGTTTTAGGTGTTTTCGCTCAATAAACACTCACAACGCCCGGTCTGGAAATCGAAACCGCGATCCTATGACCGCGAGTCCGCTGCCCTAACCACTGGGCCATTGCGCCTCCACACATACATACATACATACATACATACATACATACACACACACATACATACATATATACATACACACACATGCACATTCGTGTAAGTAAGGAAGAAAAGAGAAAAGTAAAATGTAGTACAGGAACTGAAATTTACTTAATAGCACCGACCGCTAACTAATGATGAGAAGTCAAAGTCAGTTGAAATGAATAAAAGAAACCAATAATGTTTTTAATATACGGAGTGCGTATTCATATCTTTTTACACTTGCTGAATATATATACTTTCTTATTTCAGGGGCTAAACATAGAGGAGACAAACAAGGACAGACAAAAGTATTAAGTCGATTTCATCGACCCCAGTGCTTAACTGGTACATAATTTATTGACCCCGAAAGGTTGAAAGGCAAAGTCGACCTCGGCGGAATTTGAATTCAGAACGTAGAGGCAGACGAAATAATGCTAAGCATTTCGCCCGGCGTGCTAACGTTTCTCCCAGCTCGCCGCCTTGCTAAATAAATACTTTATAATAAGCCTGTGTAATTTACTTCTTAATTTGGTGTGTTTAATTGATTGGCGTGTGTCATTTGATTTTTACAGGTTTTTTACAATATAGCTGTATATAACTTATATATTTATTTATCAATATATTTTTACAATATAGCTGTAAATATCAATCTGTATATATCTATCAATATATTTTTACAATATAGCTGTATATATCTATCTTATATAACCTGATGTTCAAATACGGCTCTATATAATAATACTGTTAAAATACTGCTCTATACAATAATAAAAAGGGGAGGCGCAATGATCCAGTGGTTAGGGCAGCGGACTCGTGGTCGTAGGATCGCGGTTTCGATTCCCAGACTGGGCGTTGTGAGTGTTTATTGTGCGAAAACACCCAAAGTTCCACGAGGCTCCGGCAGGGGATGGTGGCGAACCCTGCTGTACTCTTCCAGCACAACTTTTTTTCACTCTTACTTTCTGTTTCTGTTGTGCCTGTAATTCAAAGGGCCAGCCTTGTCACACTCTGTGTCATGCTGAATATCCCCGAGAACTACATTAAGGGTACACGTGTCTGTGGAGTGCTCAACCACTTGCACGTTAATTTCACGAGCAGGCTATTCCGTTGATCGGATCAACTGGAACCCTCGTCGTCGTAACCGACGGAGTGCCAACAACAACAATAATAAAAAGTAAAATGCTGGTGTATATTCCTTATTTAACAATCTTGTGCGTGCGTATGTGTGTGTGCGTGTTTCTCTGTGTGCGTGTTTCTGTGTGTGTGTGTGTGTGTGTGTGTGTATGTGCGTGCGTGTGTCTATTAACAACAGTTAAACGCCTCGAAAGTCATAATTCTGTATCGCTAAAATTCATGAATGTAAGATGTCTATATTTTTATACGATATAGGAAGATTTTTCTGCATAACGAGCAAAAAAAAATTCATTTCTGTATATCTAGTATCTTCAACTATTCTTCTCAGTTTTAAATATTTCAAAACGAAATATATGTTGAAATGTTAAATTTTACCTTCATTGTTTCAGGTGTCAGTTTTAATTCTGGAAAAGAATGGAAAGACCTCAGAAGATTTATTACGTCAACATTTCGAGATTTAGGAGTAGGAAAAAGAAATACAGAAAAAAAGATATATTTAGAAACACTGACATTAGGCGAATTTTTTGAATCTCACAATGGTAAACCGTTTTCCTTGAGTACTCCGATGTCATATTACTCGTTGATCATTATATACAGTATCATATTTGGTGAAAGGTGAGTGGTGGTAATACGCATTGGAAAATACATGTATTAATATATTTGTGTGTGTGTGTATATATGTATGCGTGCACGCGAGGTTAGTGTGTGTGTGTGTGTGTGTGTGTGTGTGTGTGTGTGTGTGTGTGTGTGTGTGTGCATGGGGAATTCTTGCTCCTTGAGATTATCTCCCTTCCTTATTGGAACTGTTTTCAATCATCCTTTCGTAGATGCAACATCTTTTCTAGACGAGGAGATCATTTTAGTAAATCATGAATTTGTTGTTTGGTATTTTATATAACTGTATTTGTCCATGTTATTCAAATACATACTACTGGTCATTCTGAGTAATTTATTTTAGTTGAATTTTGTTTAAATTATTCACATATTAATTTATTTTGTATATATCTATGTCTCTTGGCTATTAGAGATAGGTTAGGAAAATCGCCGCGCTAATGATGCATTTTGAGGCAGAAACACGCCTCCTGGACTGTCCTCTTATTTGCAGACAATAAGCTACTTCTTTCACTTTATGACGTGCAAAGTTTGGAAAATTGGTGATTCTTGAGCTCACATTCCTCATATGGTGCTGGTGTTAATTGCCATTTCATAATTATAACTCATTATCTAGAGGCGAAGATAGTTTTAATATATCAATGGGATCTTTGTGGCTATCGTCACTGCATGTTGAAATCTTAAAAAAAATTAATGTATCATATAGACGTAATTTTTTACGCTGCACGTACACACATAATTGTTTATATTTTTATGTACCTTCAAACATGACAAATAACCATCCTCTTAGAATTCAATATATTTCTTAACAATCCAATACATACATACACATGAATGCTTTATGCTTACACACACACGCACGCATGCATGCACACACACACACGCATGCATGCACACACACACAAACACACACACACATACACACACACGCAGATATATATATGTATATATATATATATATATATATATATATATATATATATATATACATATATATATATATATATACATATATATATATTATAATATTAGGGAAAAAATCCAAAATTACAGGTAAAAACTCAATTAAAATCAATTTATAAAAAATTAAAATTAAATTGAGCTTTATAGATAAAATATATATAAAATATATAGTTTTAGGGAAAATAACCAAGTTTCAAGAACTCATCGATGAAAATCCACTATCACATATAGAAAAATTAACAATTAAAAGCACAATAAATGAGTATAATATAAAGCAAAGTAAATATCATAAGATAAATATAATAAAATGATTACACGTGTTTCATAACTAATTTTCAAATAGAAAGGAAATTTAAATCGATTAAAATCAATTGAAATTATCGAAAATTAAATTCTATTCAAAAATATAGCTAATCGTCAGATCTTAAGTAGAACAATAATTAGATATATATATCTCAACCAACAATAAGTACCAAATGAATTAATATGAAATACTTATTTTATAAAGAAAAATTATTAAAAATATCAAAATAATAACCATTCAATAATCCTCCCTTCCTCCATTATAATAACATGTATATTATATACAAAAAAAAAACAGCTTACATAAATTATCATTGTTTTAAATTATCTTTGTTTTAAATACAATTTGAACGAAGTTTAAGTTTAAAATAATAATGAAGATAAAATTAGAACATATTTAACCGGTGTAATAGTTAAAGCTATATTATTTAAAGCTAAAAACGTTTATTTAATTATCATTAAAAATCAATTGAATAATAGAAAAATACAAGAATATTTATTTCTACAAACGTAAGAATAAAAATATGAATGAAAAAATTATGAATGAAAAAATTAGGAAAGAAAAAAATTATTAAGGATAAAAGATTAAACTTTATATATATATACAAAGTTTAATAAAAAAAACCTTTAACAATATTATAAACAATAAAGACTAATTATTAATCAAATATAGCTATAGCTATTAGATAACGTCTTAGTTTCAGTTTGAATTACGGAGAAATATGGATAAGTACTGTTTTTACTTTGCTAAAGATTTTCTACTATTTGAAAATAATATGTATTCTTGTTTTTTATATTATTCATTTGGTTCTTTATAGATTATTTTTAATAGATAACTTATTTAACACTAAATTATTTATAAGTTATAGTTTCATTTCTACATAATATTAGAACTTCGATTTGAATAGTGTTGTTATATTTTTGATTATTTTTGATTGATAATATTTGATTAATGCAGGAGTCATTTAAAAGAATTTATTAACTTAAACAGATTTTCAAAAATAAAACGTGAGGCTTTGTGTATCCTCTGGGTTAAGTCAAAAATTAGTTTAGATAAAAATATTCAGATCGGGTAATAATATTTTTTATAATGATAAGAAGAAAAATTTAGTCTACGTGAATATATCGAGATATATCTATCTTATTACCTGATTATTATCTGATCTAAATATTGTAGCATTATACGTACTTCCAGGTTTGTGTTTGGGTATTGTCATGTGTAAATGGATAATTGAAAAAATTGGAGTCAATACAATTGCTTAAGTTTTCATGTTTTTTTTTTGTTTTTTTCAAGGATCGCATTCGGAGCACCTGAGATTATGGAAATCCTTGAAAATCTTAAATTTTTCTTCAAGCATGTTAATGCAGTTGTACCAGAAAATTTCTTCCCATTCTTAAGATTTTTTCGATGGAATTCTCCCGTAAGTGTAAAAAGTTCACATTAAAATATGAATATTAAATCTACTTTACAGTCCAGGGTATATTTTAAAAACTAAGGTCCAGGATTCCAACAGATTCAGAAGAAAATTTCCAAATAAATACGATTTCAGAATTTCGTGATTATTTATTTCATTCTTTGAACGTAGGAAGCGGATATACTATGTTCAAAATCTTATTACTGTTAAGTACGGAAAGATGTTTTACCCATACGGCTTTGAAAATACTTCTGTGCATGTACACGCACATACATATATACACACTGATATATATATATATATATATATATATATATATATATATATATATATATATAGATATATACAGATAGATATACACACATAGTTATATACACACGCATACATATATGCACACAAATATGCATATATACACACGTCTCTGCACCTGCATTATTCATATTTGCTCATGTTTGGGTGTGTGCTCATAATTATGGAGTTTCACATACCTTTCACATATTTCGACGTCAAACGTGGTTCATGGGGTTTTAAACTCATGAGGTTGTAGGTTCATAAGTTTGTGTTAAACAATTAATGTCATAAACGTGTACAATGTCCATATATTTGTGTGATGAGAAAGCTCAGTATAAATTTATAGACGCATGTGACTTTTATGCATAAAGTTCACATAATGCATATAATTGATGTTCAGAGAAAAAACCTATCCAGATTGAAGAGATGGCAAATTATGTGGGGGTGTCCTGCTTGAAACTTCGGTGTGTGAAATATCGCTTATCCATGTAGGGGAAGGTTTCATCCAAAATATTTGAAATATTCACTTTTGATGTAATAATGTTTGATATTTCAGTCATGCAAAGCTTGCATTTGCTACATCATCCGAATGATACACTAGGTTATCTAGGGGTTACTCACTCCACTTTCTTTCCATAATGGATAGGGATGTTGCGTTTTTGTCTGTTTTGGTTTGTTTTTTTTGTCTCTAAACGAAGACACATGCTGCGTATACCTCTCTTTAAAGACGTTTCCCGTATTCCCGTATCTTGCTATTCTCTTCAAATCAGTGATGTTGGCCTTGTTCACTTGTTCTTCAGACACCTGTTGTGAGTAAATACCATAAGATCTTCGCATAAATATCATAAGATCTTCAAAAGAAATATGGTTAAATTTAGCTATAGTTGCCTCCCAATATAAAGTCGATAAAATTCAACCACAATAAAAATAACAATACTAGGAATATCCCCAAAAGACCTTGCAATTTCAGATCTCCGGATAGCTGTCCCCTGAACAACAGCTGTTTGGAGAAAAAGAATAAAATATAAATGGTATAAAGGGTATGGTAGAAAATATTACGAAAAGGAAAAGCTATTACATTTACATCTTGTCATCATAAACAAAACATTCCAACACATTTTCTCTTCACTATCTCCCTTCCCCTCCATATATTTTGTTAGCAAGCGGATATAGTTGTTGGACTGATGAATAACTGAACATATCTTGTTGACTGAAAAAGTGAGTTGACTTCATTTACATATAAACTCAAAATAAAATTTGATGGAACAGAATATTATAGTGTAAAACATTTAATTCGACACATATATAACTATTGTTGTTGACTGTTTCAATATAGATAGAAAACCTTATCAAGAAACGGAAAAAACTCCGAAGTTACGTAAAAAATAAAATCACAGAACATAAAGAGACGTTTAATGCTGAAAACATAAGAGATTTCATTGATATTTATTTGCTGTCGCTTGAGAAGGAACCAAACAATGAATCTTTATCCGGTGAGTTTTATATGAACTGTTTATTGTATTTTTCCCATTTCTTAAATGATGTCAACAAAAAATTCACAAAATAAAATATTTTAATCGTAGAACCTGAATAAAATATAAATTATATAATATGATTGAAAATATTACGAAAAGAAAAAAATACATTATAATAAACAAAGCATCAACATATTTTCTCTTCGTCTAATCTCTTCCTCTTGATTACATACATACTTATATACATTCATTCATATGTATGTGTGTGTGTGTGTACGTGTGTGTGTGTGTGTGTGTGTGTGTGTGTGTGTGTGTGTGTGTGTGTGTGTGTGTGTGTGTGTGTGTGAGTCTGTGTGTATTCTAAAAATTTCAGTAGAAACACAGCGAACGGATAATCCACACATAGGACTCGTCAGTTATCGTCCTAATGATCATAACATTTTCACGCCTTTAAAGACAATATCGTTCAATTTTGGTGGCACCAGCAGCTTCCTGCCGCTGGGATAGCGGACAAACGAGTGAGATAATGACGAAAACAAACACAACAAAATGTGGATATATAAACAAAATAATATGATTATATATTATATAAACGAAAAAAGGCCTTGCGACTCTAAGACAAGAAGAAAATAGGATAACGCAAAGGAAAATAAAAAATGTCTTATAAGACTGGAAAGTAGAAAGGGACAGGTGAGAAACTAGAACGAAGGGTGAAAAATATCCACTTTTTTCTTTTGGTGGGTTATGAGGGATGCATGCTTTCGCATCGTTTTACTTCGTCTGCTACGAAAACCAACGCGTGCATCCTACGATATAATAATGTCACTCATAGCCCAAAACAAAATGTGTATCTACACAAATATAGGTGAAGGATTTTCTCCTGAGGCTAGTCAGGTTTTATCACGTTAGTCACGTTTTATCATGTCCGATTAGACTCGAACGTGTCAAATATGACTTAACAAGAATATATATTATTTCGATTTCGATTTCATTTTTTAAACTTTTAGTATTCGTGTTCTCATTCAAAGTTTCAAAATCTAATTTTATTTCTGCATCGAAGAAGCGAATATGCTGCAAACGATCGTTGACATATTTACAGCTGGAACAGAAACAATTGGTACCTTACATCTCTGGACCTTTCTCTACATGGCCAGATACCCTGATATACAGAACAAATGTCGGGAAGAAATTAAACAGGTATATTATCTTTATATTCCATTTTCTCTTTTAATAATTGATAGAGTTACAGAAGATAGATAACTTGGGTATTTTTCGTACTTACGAATAGTAATGTAGAAGAATGGGTGTTATTGTCCCTTGATGCATGTTGTATATATATATATATATATATATATATATATATATATATATATATAATTTAGAGAAAAGAACCAAAGTTTTAATTGAGTTTTTTCCTGTAAATTTGGATTTTTATCACTAATATTATTATATATATATATATATATTATATATATATATATATATATATATATATATATATATATATATATATATATATATATATATATATAATTATGATAATAATATTAGGGATAAAAATCCAAATTTACAGGTAAAAACTCAATTTAATTTAATTTATCAAAAGTTAAAATTAAATTAAGTTTCATAGTATATAATATATAAATATATAATTTAGTTTAAACTAAAGCTTCGTTGAGATAAGTATTGCGTTTATTTTCAATAATATTGTTAAATGTTTTTCTTTCATTTATTGGTAAAATAAGTATTTTTTATATACATTCATTTATTGTTAGTTAGTATTCTAATAAACGTAAAGTTAATAATGTAACGTTCATAATTTTAATTTAACCTAAAACTTCGATAAGATGAGTATTGCATTTATTTTCAATAATATTGTTAAACGTTTTTCTTTTATTTATTGGTAATATAAGTATTTTTATAAAAATTCATTTGTTATATATTGTTAGCTGATATTCTAATAAACTATATGTTAATAGTATAACATTTAAGTTTTAGTTTAAACTAAAGTTTCGATGAGAATAATATCGTTAAATATTTTTCTTTTATTTATTGGTAAAATAAGTATTTTTACTTATTGATAAAATAAGTATTTTTATATAAATTCAGTTGTTATTTATTGTTGGTTAATATATATATACATTCATTTTATTACTATTATTGTATTTTGACCCGACGATTAGCTATATTTTTGAATAGAATTGATTTTCGATCGATTTATTTTAATCGATTTTATTTTATTTTATTTTCGATTTGAAAATTTGGCTATGAAACACGTGTAGTCGTTTTATTATTTTAATAATTATTACTTTGTATTTTATTATAGTCCTTTTTAGTGTATTTATTAAATTTTTTTATATGTGACTGGATTTTCATGGATGAGTTCAGGAACTGTGTTTTTTTTCTCTAAATTATATATATATATATATATATATATATATATATATATATATATATATATATATCATATGTATTTATTTTCTCCTAATTAACAAATAACTCGGACAAAATAAATTGGTTAAAAGATACCAGGGTAGCAAAGATCACAAGATGACTGTGGTGTAACTCCTGTTTATGAGGTAGAAAATCCTTGTTATTTTGGGTACTTGAGTATATATAAATTTAGTGAATGGAGTAAAACGCATATGTTAACTGCATACTTTTATTTCCAACATATGTTTCGAAGATTACAAATTATACCTTCCATAGGAATCGGTGATGTTGTTAAGAATGTAATCTTCTCTTCAGGGAAATGTATGGGAACCAGCTTAAACGTAAGACATTTTAGCCGAATATAAGAACTGTAGTTGAAGAAGGATGTTACGTAATTTATTTGAAAAAGAGAAGATTACATTCTTAACAACATCACCGATTCCTATGGAAGGTATAATTTGTAATCTTCGAAACATATGTTGGAAATAAAAGTATGCAGCTAACATATGCGTTTTACTCCATTCACTAAATTTATATATATATATATATATATATATATATATATATATATATATATATATATATATATATATATATATATATATACATATAAACTCAAATAAAGATTACAAACCTCATTCAGGGATAGCAAAATCCTATGAAAGTACTGGTTTGTTACCTATACAAAGTAAATTGAACATTAGAATTAATACTCAACTGCAAGGTAACTATATAAACCGTGGTTCATATATATTTACTTATTATAAGATGAGAAAATAGAGAGGTATTTAATAAATTATTATTTACTAATTAGAAAATTGACAAACATCCCTTACAGCTGTTTCAATTCCACACCTTCGAAATATTGATTAATTAAATTAAAAATTATTTGAAAGTCGAATCTCTTCAGAGGTAGATAAAGATATACAAAATAGGTGTTCAGTTCCTGCATGTTGAGTAAACAAACCGTTAACTCATAAAATTTATACATAAAGAACAGAGTATATGGCATGGTATAGACCTTAGGTTGTGTATACTGGAGTTGTAAAGTAAGAATATAACAATATATTCAACTAAAGTGTTAAGTATAAGAAAACTCAGGTAAATATAATTGATAAAAATGTCATATTGTGATATTATATCTATCCATATTAAATAAATAAAAAATTAGTATGTAGAGTTTAATTCAAGCGTGTATAGTTATTATTAATAATCAATTAAAGTAGAGGACATTCCAGACAATCTATTACTTATTATAAATATCGAAAGGGTTAAAAGACCAATAAGAATATTAATTTAATGTTAGGGGTACATAAAAATTACAAAATAAAAATAAGAATAAAGTAAAATAAATAAAATAAAATAGATAGAGTAAAAAGTAAAAATAGATAGAGAAAAATAAATTAGTAAAGACTTTTAAAGTATTACCTTACACCCCTTGAAAATTTATTATTCAGCTAGACTAATAAAAATAAAGAAATATTGGACAAAAATGTAATTCAAAGATTTCAGATATGCAGCGTTCGTTTAGTGAGACACCGGATGTAAATATGTTAAGAGGCTCGGTTAAGAGATATAGTATTTAACATAAATAAATAAAAATTAAAAGAAAGAAATATATGCTAATAAAAGTAATAATAAGGGCTTAAATATGGGTAAATTCAATAAGTTAAATTGGATGTCTTGCAAACAATTCGCACATACAAGTGCTACCAGTCGAGAACTCCACATACCGGAAGCCAGCAGGTGTATGGGGTCATCAGGAGAGAATGCGCGCCGTTTCGGGGCCTACATCTCGACGGCATTAATGTGCAAGCTAATGTGCAGCTAATTGCAAGCAAAGATGCAGATATACGTTCCCGGATATTGACAGAATTAGAACAGGACCAAAAGTTAACTCTACGGGAAGTAGCATAAGAATGCCAGATGATTATAAATCTAAGACATGACGCAGATAAAATTGAAGAAAAAGATTGCTCCTATATTCAGGCGTGTCGACCGGTAACGAATAGGAAAAAAGCGAGAAAAGTGTCATGACGGAGCTTCAAAAGAAATTTGTGTGTGTAAAAATTAATAACACAGACATTAAGTTACAATTAGATATGGGCAGTGATATCTTAATAATTAACACAGACACATGAAAAAAATCGGAAGACCTAGATTAAACGAAACCTCGAAATTTGTACGTGGTGTTTCAGGAAAAAAATTAGATTTTAAGGGCGAATATTAAGCAACGTTACATTTCGTGGAAAAACCTTAAAAGTCAAAGTTTTTGTGTTACATAATAAACCTTTCTTCTAAAGGCACACGGCCTTATATTTGGGGGAGGGTGTTAGTCGATTACATCGACTCAGTACTTAACTGGTTCTTATTTTATCGACCCCGGTAGGATGAAAGGTAAAATAGACCTCGGCGGAATTTGATCTCGGAACGTAACAGCAGACGAAAAACCGCTAAGCATTTTGCCCAGCCCGCTAATGATTCCGCCAGCTTGCCACCTTTTTGTGTTAAATAATAAGACAAATTTATCTGAAACAGACTGAATGGAATTATTTAAATTATTTAAATTATTTAACTCCACATATATCTTTTTTGTAAAAATGTGAATGGTTTTTCCGTCAGTAAAAATAAGTCGTCAGACGAATTTGAAAATTTTTAAAAATATTTTTCCTGAAGTTGTCTGATGAATTAGGTCTGTGCAACAAAACAAGGGTGAAGTTCCAAGTAAAAGAAAATGCTATACCGGTATTTAAACAAAAAGAACTATACCGTTCGCAGCTTTAGGACAAATAAACTTAAAGTTAGAGTCTAGAAAAATTGGAGTTATCCAAAAAGTGGATAGTCAATGGGCATCACCAACTGTGTACGTTAAGAAAAATAATAATAAAATCAGAGTGTGTGCTGATTTTTCCACTGGTTTGAATGAATGTCTTTAAAACGTTCCACTATCCGCTACCTACTCAGGGGGACATATTCGTGAAATTAAATGGTGACAAGATAGCTTATAAATTAGATATCTCTGACGCGTACCAACAAATTAGAGTTGACTGTGAATGATCTGAATACATAACAATTAACATACATAAAGGACTGCATAGATACAACAGGTTACCATTTGACTTAAAAGTCGCACCAGTAATTTTTCAAAAGATTATGGATGCAATGTTAGTGGACTGTGAATTCCCAATTCCATATCTTGATGATATACTCATAAAAAGCGAATCTCGGGATCAGCATGTAGAGCACGTAAAATATGTATTCGAAAAAATTAGGGATTACGGCTTTACTTTGAGTGAAGAAAAGTATGAATTTTTCTTGCCGAAAATAAAATATTTAGGACAAATCATTGATAGAAATGGACGTCGACCAGATGCCCAATTAAAAATATGCCCCCTCCGACAAATATAGCGACCTTACAAGCTTTTTGGGGACTACGAATTATTACCAAAATTATATTCTAAATCTGCATAAGGTAAAAGTTCCACTAAATAAGCTATTACAAAAAAAGATATAGAGTAGAATTGGTCTGAAAATTGTCAGAAGGCGCTCAACAAAATTCTAAAAAGATTAACACCAGATTTGTTGTTAGCATACTTTCATCCTGCGGTATAGATTGTTGTAATTTCAGATGCATCTGAGTACGGTATAGGTGCAGTAAAGCTACATAAATATAAAGATGGTAATACGAAGGCGGTGGTTCATGCCTCACGTTCTCTGATATTAGTAGAAAAAATTACGACCAAATCGAAGAGGTTCTGGTGATTATTTTTGCCGTAAAAATTTTACAGATTCTTACACGGTAGAAGCTTTCGGCTACAGAATGATTATCGTCCATTATTATCCATATATGGGTCGAAGAAAAGAATTAAGATGGAGTATATACAATCTAAGAAATTAGGATTGGTTATCAAGAGTGATTTCAGAAAATGTTGAACCATTTGAAGATACCGTGATTGCTGCGTTGCAAGCGGAAAATGAAATTTAAAATTATTTTTTTTTGTAATGTGACTGACAAAATTCCGCGCTGCAGCACGGAATTTTTTTCAGTGAACAGGTCGTGGTCACAAAGCGATGAAAATATTTTGGCAAATTAAATTTAAATGTTGAAGTGAATCTAACGGTTCTTGTGGTGTTTCTTAAATGCCTTATAAACACCTTCCACGCTGCAATAGTTTACGTTCCAGCACACGATCTCAGATCAGGTTGTTTGCTATGCAAGTACATCTCCGAAATTAAAAATGTCTTGTGTAACGTCGTACGTGAACTGTTAGTCACATTACAAGACAAAAATTAAAATCAGAAAACGATAAATTTATTTAAAAAATGAAAGATATGCTGAAGGCTAAAAGAGATAAAAATATGCGCAACACAAATGCTAACTCATTCTCAATGTGTGACAATGCGCTGATTTACGCACAAAGAGTTGCAGTGCCAGCCACACTACAAAAGAGATTACTAAAGGAATTTCACATTGGTCACCCAAGGATTTCGAAAATGCAATCGTTAATGAAAATTTACATATATTCTTGACCGTGACATTGAAGAATTAGTGAAAGCATGCAGAGGGAGTGCCCTAGCTGAAAAAGCACCTACCACTAAATGGCAACCGTAACCAAAAAACAGCTATTCCATGGTCCAGACTGCATGTTGATTACGCAGATCCACTTAAGGGTTCATATTACCTTGTTGTGGCGGACAGTTTTTCAAAGTAGCCTGAAGTGCATAAGTGTAAAAAGCCGACATCTGCTGTTACAGTAAGATTTTTTACACGAATTGTTCACCAGATATGGTATTCCTGATATCATTGTGTCTGACAATGGAACTCAATTTACTTCAGACGAGTTCAGGAAGTTTTGTAAAATGTTCGTCATCAAACATGTCACCACTCTGCCTAGATCCTCTTGACCTCCTAGATCAAATAGTCAGGCGGAGCGTTTAGTTGATACTTTTAAAAGAGCGTTGAAAACGGCGAACAATGAAGTAATGGACGACGTTGCACTTCAATAATTTTAAAGAGTGTACTGAGTAACACCTTATCCGAATACCCCGCCGGGAGTGTCACCAGTAGAATTGTTGTTTGCTAGAAAGATGAGATTCGTTTTTGATAAGTTGATACCGAGTGAGAATGGGAAAATGGCGAACAACAAAAATACTACAAAATTCTTCACGTTAGGTGGAAAAGTATCTTTTAAAACCTATAGATACAGTAAAGGAAGCCGGGAGGACGGTGTAATTAATAAATTAATAAATTACAAATAAATTGCAAATCCTCACAAGTAGAGAGACTAGGATATAGGGATCGACTTAACTATAATTGCACGGCATTCAATATGCAACACTTCAGAATCTTGTTGAAGCTGCGTCCTTGATTTGCTTGGCGAGAGCTGAAGTGTTCTTTTTGAGAATCATAAGTGTTCTGGTTGATTTCTGGCGCTAAACTGTTTCACTGGAGAAAAATGTGTGAATCTCAAGGAAACTTGAGATGTTCTAACTAGTTGTCTGATCTCCTGCAAACCGAGTGGTCGAACAGAAAGATATACGCAAGTTTGAAGAATTTTCCTGCTGGGCTCTGGATGGTGTCGCTGAACCACCAGGGAAGCTTGGTCGACATCAAGAACCTGAAGTTGTTTTAAGAACTTTGTCTTACAAGATTTTGCATGACGTCACTGTTCACGAGTTGAACTGTTGAATCCGAAGCTTTTTCACGCTAACAAAAAATTTTCGAGGGAAGCGTTTTCTTCTTTGGATGCCTATAAAAATGTATTAGAATTAGATGGACTGAAATGTGAGCTGAAGTTATTTTATGCTGCAGATTTTGCAAAGCAAGTGTCAAACATCCAAGAAGTCGCATACATAATACAGGAGCTTGAACTAAACCAAGTAACAAAATTACTACATCAAATTGTGACCATACCTGCCACATCTGCTTCCTGTGAAAAATCACTTTCTTCAAAGCAAGTAAATAATTATTCGAGGTGTTCTCAAAGTGAAGAGAGATTGAGTAATTTGGTCTTCATTTCGACGAATAAAGACCTTTTGAAGAAGAAGCAAGTAGAGCGTGGTGTCAATACATTTTGTACCAAAGTTTATCGATAAATCTGCCAAAAAATAACGAAGAAACTAATTGATTTACAAATAAGTTTTAAATAGTTCATTATTTGTAGGTTCTATTATTTTCCCAGATTTCTCTTGTAACCAATAACAGTCATCATGTCAGACCCGTCGCCAGGGTATTGCTAACGGGGGAACATCAAGTCCAGAAGAGAGGAGCACCAAGCCCGAAGAATGGTCTGTTGGCAGAAGAGCATTTTCTCACTTTAAAGTTAGTTCGCAGATGGAGGCGGAGGCGAATAGCTTTTAGCGAGGGGGAAAGTAAGTTTCAGCTGCCCCACTCTCTGCCTTGGTGATCGGCTTGCATCATGGACTGCATTCCCTGGTTAACAAGTTACCCTTCGCCACTGCTATATATGCATGTAGGTAGGTATGCATGTATGTATGAATGTATGAGTTATGTCTTCTGTGGTGGCTTATCTATTTCAGGTCACCAATCTGAACAGACCTGTCACAATGGAAGACAAACAACACATGACATACGTTGCAGCAACTCTTCTTGAGATTCAAAGAATTGCGATAGTTTGTAAGTAGGCTGTCATTCAACTTCTAAAATACATCTCCTGTAGTTCATGTGTAATAGTTGTTCTGACAGAAAAATATGTCGAATAGGTTTACAATACAAAACGAAAATTCAAATGAATCAGTCCGCCAAGGATATTCATGCCAAAACTTTCACATCCTTGAATTAATGGCAGAGCTCCCTTGTGTTTTATATTGCTTAAAAACATTTAGGGGAAACTTGTTTGAAGTGAACATTTTTCTCATATGATCTCAAGCACAGTATTCTGAAATGATCAATTATAACCAATATTGGTATATTACAAAATATCGTTACATTACAAGATTTCGCTAATCCAGCATTACAATAAGCTCAGATCTCTAACGTGACAGCGCAGGTTTATTTAAAACTCAGTTTTACAGCAACAGTGTTACAAGAACAAAAGTTCTGTTTCCACACAAATTAGCACAAACTAAACCTTATGAGATGTCACGAAAGAATTACATTCATCAAAGGTACTGTGATACCACTAGTAACATATTTAATTCCGATTATCGTTATTCTCAGCATTGTTAATATTTACAATTATTCTCTTTACCAGCTCCAATAAGTCCTCCACATGCCGCTGAAGTAGACACAACACTAGGAGGCTATGATATTCCAAAAAATACCGTTCTTTCGTACATGTTAATAAATGCTCATTTTGATCCAAAATATTGGGATAATCCAAAGGAATTCCGTCCTGAAAGATGGATCGAAGAAAATAATGAGCTAAAGAAAAATGAGGCTTTCATGCCTTTCTCCTTGGGTAGGTATTGTAAATAGATTCTCATCCCAATCGTGGCCATCAAAATTATTTTCCTCTATCTAGAATTACATTATCTAGTGATTTTTTACAACTGTATTTTGAAGGAGACTGTTTTTATATTGCAGAATGTCTATTGTTGGTTTGACGATGTAATTGAAACCCGATAAAACAGTAATCTATTTCAAATCTTGTTGAAGTAAATATTGGCATTCACCATTCTAACATCAATATAATGAGCCTCAATATTCCATTAAATTTCTTCCATAGACTATGTATTCTCTAAACAAATATTTAGTCTGTTTTTCTAAAGTATGTTATTGTTTCTATCAGCAAGCCTCGACTTATTTATCTTTTCTTATTCATTTAGTAAAAATATCTTTAATAAAATTCCTTAATTCCTTGACTTCATATTCTAATTTATAACTCTGCCTAATTCTATACAGAAACAGTTCCCCCCCCCTCTGTGTTAACAACAATCCAGGTGCCACGCGTGAATAACCCTTGTACTTTCATGAAAATCCATTTTTTACATCTGACGTTGGGTGCATGTGTCTATGAATGGACGTGTGTTCAGCTACACAAAGCATGTAGAAGATAACAGCCAGAAAAAATATCTTCACCTAACCCAAATCAATGCATGTTTGTTAACTTTGAAACTATTAACTGCTCCAAAACATTTCATGGGGTAATAATCTATATGACTGAAGTATTGTTACTGAAATGTAAAAGCTATATTTAAACTAATTCAACGACTCCATGTTTATATTTTAATGAAATATGTTTAAATTTTATAACATGGCACACATGTAAGCATATTGTTTTATTTATAGCTTCTGCTTTTTTGTAGGCCCAAGAGTTTGTCCTGCATTAGCACTGGCCAATACAGAAACTTTCATAACTTTTACAAACATCATACAGAAATTTCAGCTGGATAAACCTGATGAAAATCCAATGACAATAGACGGCAAGCAATCAGGCATCACTTATGTCCCTGTGAATGATAATATCCGTGCAATACCACTGTGATATACTCTGTTGTTATATGCTTTGAGCGTACCTGTTTTATGTACATTAGATGTAATGGTAAAAAAGTATATCTTTGTAAGTTCAGGTGACATTTCTTCGCAGAATACTGACAATTCCCTGATGTTAAATTATAGCATTCCGCTAACAAAGAGCAACACGGAAATACAAAGAGATACAAATGATTAGAAAATGCCAAAAATAAACAAACAAATAAAAATCAAAAATATGAAATAAACTGATGAAAATAAATTAATAGAAATATAAAAATAAAAAAATAAAAAAATAAACGAACGCCTTATTCAATCATTTCTTCAGCATATATATGTCCGAACTTGTATGAAGATAAATAGATATGTCTTGACTTCTCTGAAGATAAAAGATTATAATGTCGTAAATATATAGACTGAAAGAATTCCTTGACTCTTGTGACTGTTTTATACGCATGGTCAACTTGTTACCACAGCAAGATATCAACATGTCTGTCAGCACACTTAGATGTGTCTTCTCATAAACTTAACTTTGACTGTCCTTGGGTTTCATAACAGTTGCTTTACTAATCATTCACAGATATTATTCCAGGATCTAAACAGGATCTAAGAATTCCACTGCACTACTGAAATCCAAATCAGAAAATTTCAGCAAATGTAAATACATGGACAAGATTTTTTTGGCGAACTGGAGAACACCACCCTCTCCAGATTAAGTAACTATATCACAGACTTTAGACCCTTTCCGTTGATTATAGACCATCTAGCCCAGCGGTTCCCAACGTTTTTGACTCGCGACCCCTTACCCAAAAGCTTGAAACTCACGCGATCCCCTGGTCATTGACTCACTTACCGTTTCATTACTATCACGAGCAATTTCAGTTACTTTACGTTCTTTTTTGAAGTTGAATAGTAAAATTGCTCGAATATCGTGCTTTGAAAGTTCCATTTCAGATGATTGTAACTACGGTGAAAAAAATATCAATGCTAATTTATTGATGCATTTGGGCAAATCTATTTCTGTATTATCAGATAATTGCAAAACAATGTTTAAAAAATATTCAAAACTCTGCAAAACTCCGGTACAAATTCTTCATGGTTCAAAACGTTGCTTGCTTTTTATGCAACCTGATATTTCTAATACTCTTCTACGATTGACACAGGGACTAATGCTTGTGTGAGAGAGCAGGTACTAATTGATTACATTGGCACTAGTGCTCCGAAGAGGACCTCGGTGGAATTTAAACTCAGAAGGTAAAACCTGGAAAATGCCGCAATGCATTTTGGCCGGCGCGCGAAAAAATTTCAATTAGATTGAATTTAGAAAGCATATTATTGCATTTTTGTGAAAAACAACCCTCTTCGTAAACATATATGGTAGGAAAGAATAATAAATGTTTTAATCTAGCAAAGGAAAATTGAGTTCAACTTATTGAAGGTCAAGGTCAAATCGTGACCGACAGGCAAACAAACACAAAATTATTTTAGTGGATTTGCTTGGGGATTTCTAACGTCGAAAATGAGACTATATAAAATGCTTATTATCTATTAAAAATGATTCCATTTTATAACTAATATTAGAATTACAGAAGAAGTGAGCTGACAGAATCGTTAACGCGCTGGGAGAAATGGTAAGCGTGTTTCGTGCATCTTAATATTATTCTGAGTTTAAATTCCGCTTTCATCCTTACGAGGTCGATAAAATAAGTACCAGTGGAACACCGGTGTCGATGTAATCGACTTAACTCTCCCCGAACTTGCTGGCCTTGTGCCAAAATATTAGAATTACTGTGTCTATTATATTAATCATAATCTGATTGGTTCAACCTTATTTATTATGAAAAAATTTTAAGCTCAGTTACCATAAGTTTAATACTTTAAAAGAGATAAATAGAAAGGCAAGATTGTATATTAGCATTCGAGTAAAATGAAATTTACTTATATTTAATGCCATTCAATTTCATTATTGTAATTGAATGTGTATCGAGCCTGATAAATAATTCGGGTGACTTTAAATACCGAGGCGTCCATAGAAGTTGATAATTGTAAAATACTGTACAAATAGATCCTATGCCATTTATTAAATAGGAATTCATAGATTCCAAGCAGTTTACACAGACGCATTGAAAAGGTTATACCAGAGTGATACGCTGTTAGGTACTGGGTTCAACAAGTCAACTCACTTACGAGGGGGTGTCTGAAAAGTTTTGAACCTAACCTAGAATCGGGGCTGCTATATAGTTGAAACAATTTTTTCTGGTAAGTACAGTCTTTTCGGAGTATTCTGGCTCATTTTCATGATTCTGATATTTTAATTTCTTTTTTTTTTTTTTCTTTTTTTTTTTTGTTGGAGATTTTTGAATAAACGAGTTTCGAATTTACAAGGCAAATGGAGAAAACTGAGTATCGTCCCAAACAAAAGAGTTCTTCTACGCCGGGATAATAGCGCTTCAGCACCACCGGAGAAAGTGTTCAGCCATCGAGGGGGACTATGTTGAAAAATAAATCATCAGAAGTCTTGTACCATGTTTTGTTTTTTTTGAGGTTCAAGACTTTTCAGACGCCCCTCGTATAACAGGTAGGTTAGTCAAAATAGCTTTGTGCAAGCGAGATAACCTTTTTATGCTAACATAGCTAAATACAAGTAACCTTCTGTTATCAGTGATAAATATGTCATAACATATGCAGAACTAATGATAAGCTCTTTAAAAGAGGTGTAGAATAACACATTGGAGGTCAACGATATTTGTTTAAGAAATCTCGGTTCTGAAAAAAACATACTCGGCTGTACATAGGAACACATTATCGCAGCAATAACAGGATATGGAAATTTCAGCATTATATTCTACAGGAAATGTTAATGTCCAAAGTTTATTATTTGGATTAGCCATTTTCCTGATTATACGATGGTTTATGGCACTACCAACATATAACTACAATTTACCTCCGGGTCCAATAGCTTTTCCAATAATTGGAAATCTACCTCAGATGATTTCTGGCACTGATCTTTATTCAAAGATGAAAGATCTTCGAAAACAATATGGAGACATCTTTAGGCTCAAAGTTGGTTCTGATACCTTCGTGTTTGTATGTAAAACTGAACTGATTTTGGAAGGACTAGTAAAGAAAGGAGATCAACTGAAAGGAAGGCCACATTGGGTTTACATTTTTGATAAAGTATTCCAAAAAGAAGGTAAGTCTTCAATTTATCTTGATAAATGTGTTCATTTGCTCCTCATCGATTCAGTGGGCTGTTAATAGACCATGCAGCCACTTCTTCAAACAAGTCAAACCGGGAGCCAGGTAGATGGACAGATAGATGGACAGACAGATAGATAGATAGATAGATAGATAGATAGAGAGAGAGAGAGAGAGAGAGAGAGAGAGAGAGAGAGAGACAGACAGACAGAGCGAAAGGGAGAGAGAGAGAGAGAGAGAGAGAGAGAGAGAGAGAGAGAGAGAGAGAGAGAGAGAGACCCTAGCCTTAGAATCAAAGTCGTAGAAATGTAGGTAAATCTCTTAAGAATTCAACCAACGTTTCAGCAGTTATATAAAAAAAAGGTACTTTCATGTTTTATAACCACGCCCTAAAGATATACAAAGATCCAGTCAACAGAAATAACATCCGTTTTATATATGGTTACATATGATGCGTGGAGGCGCAATGGCCCAGTGGTTAGGGTAGCGGACTCGCGGTCATAGGATCGCGGTTTCGATTCCCAGACTGGGCGTTGTGAGTGTTTATTGAGCGAAAACACCTAAAGCTCCGCAAGGCTCCGGTAGGGGATGGTGGCGAACCCTGCTGTACTCTTTCACCACAACTTTCTCTCACTCTTACTTCTTGTTTCTGTTGTGCCTGTAATTCAAAGGGTCAGCCTTGTCACACTCTGTGTCACGCTGAATATCCCCGAGAACTACGTTAAGGGTACACGTGTCTGCGGAGTGCTCAGCCACTTGCACGTTAATTTCACGAGCAGGCTGTTCTGTTGATCGGATCAACTGGAACCCTCGACGTCGTAAGCGACGGAGTGCCAACAACAACAACAACAACATATGATGCTTAGAAGAGTAACTGAATCGGTCTGCATATGGGAACACATTATGCAAAGCATTTGACAATAAATGCAAGGCACACAAAAATGCATATTCCACCTCCACCACGTAGGTTAGTATCATAAACATATGTATTTACGTATGGATGTGTGCATATGTACACATATACGAACACACATACATACATACATACATACACACGCACACGCACACGCACACACACACGCACACACACACACACACACATATATATATATGTAAACAGCTCAGCGCAATGTGATACCATTAAGGAAAAATTCAATCGTTGCTAAGTGTGACTAGGGGTGCTGATGCACCTACATTGCTAGAAATAAGAGTTAAAATACTCTTAATGTTGTAGGAAGAATGCAGATACATGCTGACGGGAGCCAGCCGCTCCATGCGGACTCGAGAATTTTCAAACTGCCATCTAGTTTCGTCTAGTGTCGGCACCCTTAGTTACACTTAGTACCGACTGATATATATATATATATATATATATATATATATATATATATATATATATATATTATTTAAAAGAGTTCCAACTCTGTTTTTTATGTTTGATTTATATTCTTATAAAATTAATGTAGGATATAGAATATGGAATATATAATATAAATAGTAAAATGAAATGAAGTATTGAATGTCTTATTGAATATATGAAATATTGAGTATTAAATATATATAGGGGCTAGTATACTTTCCTGCTTTATAACAGTCATCAAGGTCCCGTCTGACAGTACATCTGTCAGATGGGACCTTGATGACTGCTATAGGGGCTAGTATACTTTCCTGCTTAATATACCGAAATGTTTAATTTTACCTTCTTTGTTTCAGGCATCACTTTTAATATTGGAAAAAAATGGAAATACATGAAAAAGTTTTCTATGTCAACACTTCGGGATTTAGGAATAGGTAAAAGAATTACAGAAGAAAAGATACATTTAGAAACCGAAAAATTAGGCGAACTTTTTCAATCTCACAATGGTAAACCGTTCTCCTTGAGTAAACTGATGTCATACTACTCTTTGGGTATTATATACAATCTCATGTTTGGTGAAAGGTGAGTAGCAGTACACATCAAGCAATATATATGTATACATGGGTGAGTGTAGAGGTGGCGAGCTGGCCGAATCGTTAGCACGCCAGGCGAAATGCTTAGCGGTATTTCGTATGCTGCTACGTTCTGAGTTCAAATTCCGCCGAGGTCGACTTTGACTTTCATCCTTTTGGAGTCGATAAAATAAGTATGAGTTGAGTACAGGGTCAATGTAGTCGACTTATTCTCTCACCTGAATTTGCTGGCCTTGTGCCAAAATTTGAAACCCATAAGTATGTGTGTCTATAATTGTTTCTGTGCATGTACATTCACAACACACACAAACACACACACATTTATGCATGTGTGTGTGTGTGGGGGGGTGTTAATTCTTAATCCTTGAAGTTATCTCTCCTTCACACATAGATCTTTTCTCCATTATCATTTGGTATTGTAACACGTTCTCTAGAGACGGATCTCATTTTGATATATCAAGAAGGTTATATGTCTATATTGTCTCTTTTCATATACATGCAACCAGTCAGTGTGAGTTATTTCTGTCTGCAAAAATAGCGCTTATCTCCTTTTGTGATATATCTGTGTGTCCTGGCTGATGGACACATGTCACAATAATTAGCATACAAGTTACCCCTTTTGATACAGATACATGTGTCCACGACTTTCCGCTTATCTCAAGACAATAAACCTGGAGATAAGAATATTTGGAGCTGATTTTAATCTAAACGTTGAGATAATTTTAATAAGTCACGGATTTATGGCAAGCGATATGACTATTTATCTATGTTCTTCATATTCACGCCACTGGTTGCTCTCACATTTCTCTTAGCTCACTTTTGCTACATACATTGTTGTTGTTGTTGTTGGCACTCCATCGCTTACGACGTCGAGGGTTCCAGTCGATCCGATCAACGGTACAGCCTGCTCATGAAATTAACGTGCAAGTTGCTGAGCACTCCGCAGACGCGTGTACCCATAACGTAGTTCTCGGGAGATTCAGCGTGACACAGATTGTGACAAGGCTGACCCTTTGAAATACAGGTACAATAGAAACAAGTAGTAAGAGTGAGAGAAAGTTGTGGTGAAAGAGTACAGCAGGGTTCGCCACCATCCCCTGGCGGGCTACATACATACACACACACAATCACACACACACACAAACTTTAATATCATATTACTTAACAAAATATTGATTATAAGTAAATGATTCCAATCAATTTACTACATGACAAAATAATAATAGTATATATACATATGAATAATAATAGTATACACACACTTATATAAATATAGGTGCAGGAGTGGCTGTGTGGTAAGTAGCTTGCTTACCAACCACATGGTTCCGGTTTCAGTCCCACTGCGTGGCACCTTGGGCAAGTGTCTTCTATTATAGCCTTGGGCCGACCAAAGCCTTGTAAGATTCTAAAGATTCTATAATAATGTAACATTTAATTAAGGTAGATTATACTTTAATACCCAATAATCCTCCAAACAATCAATTCAATTTAATTATATTTTCTAAACATATTTTGAAGAGTGTTTACAAGATAAAAACACTTTCTTGTCTGTTAAGAAGTTAATTTTTTGATGTTAAAATTTGATATATTTCCTCCACACAAAAGTCACACCTATTATCAGCAATTTTATAAGATCTAACATGACGAAGTATTTACTATTTAAGGTTATATAATTTATTATTATACTTTAACTTCCATATAAATTTACTTAAACTGGCGCCACATGGCTTATTTTTGTTTCTAAAACTATATTCATGGTTTGCAATACGTCGTTTAATAAAATTTTTGGTTTACCCAATGTAAAAATAACTATTTCCTTCAGATTCTACCAGACATTTGTGTATAAGGTTATTTGGGATACAAAAATTATTGAAATAATATTTATCCTTAAACCTACAATCACAAATTCTAGCAATACGATACCGATTAGGTCCATTATTAGTGTAAGTAATTAAAGTATTATTATTTCTATTACAATAAAAAACATCTAATTTATAGTTATTAATGAAAAAGATGATTCTAAATAAGTTTTTAGATACTGAAAAATCAATTCTAACCGTTTTATTATTAATTATTTTATTATACTTATTTTTTCTTTATTAAAATACTTAGATATTAGATCTGTAAAAAGATTTAACCAAATTAGTTTTTATTTGTCTTGCAAAAGCAATAATAAACCAAATATTATTGCCTTTATCAAAGTTATCATTATTCGATTTATCAAAGTTAACATATGGAATATATTTTCTACTCTTAAATTTAAACTTATTTTTTTCTTATTTCTATTATTATTATTATTATTATTATTATTATTATTATTATTATTATTATTATTATTACACCTACTTAAGATATCCATAATATTGCCATTAATTTTAGAATATAGACTTACACTACATTTTCCTTCACTTTTAATTTGTATATTATTAGATTGTATATTATTGATTATTAGATTCAATAGTGGTCAATTTATTAATAATAGTATCATCCATATTTTTATGAGATTTATTAAGTTTAAGTTTACTACTCAAACCACAAACATTATATTTACCAAATTCATTATGTATCGATTTAGTATTATTATAACCCTTTGAACGTAGAAAACGTGTATAGCCACTCAAAATGTTATTACCGTTAACTACGGAAAGCGGTTTTACCTCACAATTATGAAAGCATTTCCCTTTACGCTGCACGAAGCGGGGAAAGAAAATATTTTAATTTTCTTAATTGTTTTAAAGTATTTCATTATATATTTCTATAGATCACGAATAAAATACTATTAGTAGTGGATATTAAAACTGTACCAACCGGAGATACTGAAAAAGTATTACAGAAGCAGAAAATATCAATTCTATTTTTTGGTGGATAATTATATACATATATATATATATATATATGTATACATATATATATATATATATATATATATATATATATATATATATATATATATATATATATATATATATATATATATATATATATATATATATATATATATAAAGAGAGAGAGGAGAGAGGAGAGAGGTGGAGAGAGAGAGGAGAGAGGTAGGAGAGAGAGAGAGAGATTCGTCAGTTCCGGTGTGGAGGCTGGCATTGCCATAGAGTAACAACTAAAACAAAAGTTATGGTTTGAATGTTTTCATTCTAAAAGTACGTTTCGTTAATATCTAAGTGATGGCTATTCTTCAGTTATCCAAGTACCACTTCATCAGAAGACAAAGAAGATGTGATATATGAGATGATTCTTACACAACTCACTGTGTAATAACCATCACTAAGATATTACAGAAACCTACGTAAAGAATGGAATGATTAAATTAATCGTTTTTATTTTCTTGTTATTTAATCACTGTATACACACGCACGTATATATATATATATATGTGTGTGTGTGTGTGTGTGTGTGTGTGTGTGTGTGTGTGTGTGTGTGTGTGTGTGTGTGTAAATATACATATACCCTTATATTTATGAATATTATATATATATATATATATATATACACACAGATGCGCACGCACACACACACACACACACACACACACACACACACACTCAAGCATATATATATATATATATATATATATATATATATATATATATATATATATATATATATATATATATATATATATATATATATATATGCATATATATATAATCGTTTTATGTTTTCTTGAAGGATCAAATTTGGTGAACCTGAGACTGAGGAAATCATGGAAAATTTCAAATTTTTCTTCAAATATATCAGTGCAGTTGTACCAGAAAATTTCTTTCCGTTTCTTAGATTTCTTCCATTGAATTCTCCCGTAAGTATAAAAACATGACACTGTGATCTGAACAATCAACTTTGCAGCCCATGGATATGAAATTTTCCATATCCAGAATTCTAGCAGATTCAGAAGACAAGCCAACTAAATACGGTGCCAGAATATGGTGCTTATTTAACCCTTTGAACGTAGAAAACGGGTATATCAGCTCAAAATTTTATTACCGTTAACTACGGGTAACGGTAGTGGACCAGCCCACTTCTCCCCCGGAGGCGTCCGCCCCAACAAGCAGTTTGGGTTTCTGGAGTCCACATCTATTCAACATTCTTCCAAACAACTGTAGAGATTTGCGAAGTGAAGATGCAGAGATCTTCATAGAGCGCGCTGACAATATTTTATCTAAAATACATTGCAGCGGGAAACGCAAAAAGAGCGGCTCTGTCCAACTCGCTACTTCACCAAAAGCAGTAAAGTCAAGAAACCCAAACACACTGAAAGGCGGCGCTCCACTATGGCCCCAACTTCTGGCTGAAACCAGTAAAATAAAGTAAAAGGATATGTAGACGTGTCGTTAGAAAATAACGAATTTTGTTAGCAAACATATACATTTGTTTGGTTGATGAATAATTGTTTTTATTTTATTGATTGAAAAAATATAAAGTCAGAAGAAAAAGTGTTATAAAGTAAAACATTTAATTCGACATATATGTTAGTATTGTTGTTGACTGTCTTAATATAGATAAAAGAAGTTATAAAAAAGCATGCGAAGATCCGAAATTTTATAAAAAGGAAAATTGCGGAACATAAAGAAACGTTTAATGCCGAAGGCGTAAGAGATTTCATTGATATGTACTTACTGAAAAATAGGAAGGTGCCAGACAGTGAATTTTTATCTGGTGAGTTTTATGAGATATTAATTATATTCTTATAATTTCTTTAATGATATTAACAAAAAAAATTACAAAATAAAGCAGCTTAACCAAAAATGAAAATGAAATATAAATAATATAATGAATATGCGAAAAACAATATTACGAAAAAAATATTACATTTATATCTAGCAGTAATAAACACTACCTATAAACATATTTGCTCTTACCATCTCTCTTTTCCTCTCTCTCTCTCTCTCTCTCTCTCTCTCTCTCTCTCTCTCTCTCTCTCTCTCTCTCTCTCTCTCTCTCTCTCTTTCTATCTATCTATCTGTCTATCTCCATACATACGTACATGAACCCCTACACTTACATATGTGAGTGTGCGCGCGTATATAAGTGTGTTGTGTGTGTGTGTGTGTGTATGCATGTATGTATTATGTAATTTAAATTTACAGAAAAGAAAAGAAGAAGACAAGTGTAGGAACAACAAGCACGTGTATAACTTTGGGAAGAATGGAAAAGTCTTTTACGAATTATGGGAAGATGTTATTTAGTTGAGGAGATTACTAAGGGTTGTATTATTGCTAGTAGGTGGGTTAATTTGGGGTGCAGTGTGAGAGTTTGGTTGTTCCGAGGACTGGTGTTGAAGCTCACGTCTGCTAGAAGAGCTGATTATGGGTCCCAAATGGAGGAGCAAGATATTTTCACGAATGATTTATTGAAGATAAGGTAGTATTTATGCTGTGGAAGAAAATTAGATTTTAGGACATTAAAGAAAAGTTTAGGTAGAGATGTAACTTGGAGAAAGAATGGTGGTGCGAACCATAAGATTTCCCGTTTCCTGGCCTTAGAATGTTTAGAGTCTGTGGTTGTAGTAGGTGGATCAGCTGTTATAAGCTCGGGGTGACCAGTGGGGCTGCCGAGTGCGATGTGTAGGGGTTTATTGAGAGTTGTTGCATCGGTGTTGAGTGGAAGAACTGTATGTAGATTCGGTGTTAATACTGGGAAAGGGATGTGCTATTTTAGTTTTAAGCTTAGTATTGGGGATATGATATATCTTTTCGCGGAAGTCACTTATTTGGAGGACTGATTATAATACGTTGCATGACTGTTAGAAATTTCTTTATTTGCAGACAAGCTGAAGATTCTGATAGATATGACTGTGATTACAGTATTATAAGTATGCTAAGGGTGATTAGATGGGAAATTGATATATTGTAAAGACTGGTTGGATTTATGGGTGACAGAGATTTGTATTCAAGTCCAGAGTAACGTCTAAGATATTGGCCACCTTAGTCTCAATTTCGAAAGTAATTGTCAGGTTATAGTTTTTTTAAAAATTGCATAGGGCTTTCTTCGTGCGTTCCACGGACTGTCGAGATGACCCAGTTGCTGGAAGAAGTGCATTATGCCTGTATAGTCCACCAGAGAAGTTAGGGAAATATTGTTTAATTTGGGAGAGAAGGAATAAGCCAACTACGTCAGTAACCGGGGCTGAGTCTGATGCGCCCATGGTTATATCGAAGAATTCGTAGATGAGTTGCGGATTCAATTATTGTCCTTAAAGTGAATTAGAGTCTTCTTTGCTGCCAGAATGATATTGATGTCAGATCAAGAGATGGGTACAAATTTTCGGGCGAAGATTAAGGATTTATTTAAGAGAATTGGCATTTGTGTGTTCTTCAATAGTTTACAAACATCTTCCACGCTGCAATTGTTTTCGTTTCAGCACACAATTTCAAATCAAGTCATTTGCTATGCAAGTACATCTCCGTAATTTTTTAAAATTACTTTGGATAAATGCCAGCAATGACCTTCTCAGGCTCTCCAATATTTTAATTTCTAAACAGAAACAATCAGGGGCAGAGAGTGGAATTGCAAAAAATTAATAATTTCCCCAATTTTTTTTTTATAGCATATAAATGTATTAATGGGGAAAACATATTGAAAAACATTAATACATGCGAGAGTGATAGTCCGAAGTGAGATGATGAGGGAGGGGTGTAAAAAAGAGTCTTCAAATTTTTTTCATACAAGATGCCCCCCCAACCCCATATTTTGGAAGGCTGTGGTTTTAAAAAATGGGGAAAATCCCCCAAAATGTTTTCCCTACAAATTTCTTTATAATCGTAATCTATGTCGTTTGAAAGGGATTTGTATAAATTTTTATTAAAAGATACCCATTTTCCTGAATTTTATGAGGGATAATTAAAGTCAGATCGTGTGAATTTTCTGAAACTCCTCCCTCCACCCCCTCACAAAGATCCTTTCCCATAAATCCCTAAATACTCTGACGCCACAACATCTATGCGGTATTTGTAGAAAATTTTGTTAAAAAGTATCCATTTTTATGGATGTTATGCGGCAACAAAGTCGGGTAGGGCATATACATCTGTTGTAATGCCTTTTATTTATACGATTTTTCATTTCATGTTTATTTCATTCATTGTTTGCAATGTTCTCTCTCTCTTTCTCATACACTCTGCAAAACTCACAGATGGGCTGCTGAATTGAAATCTCTATGTTGCTTTGAGGGGAGGGTAAAACTTGACAAACTGCTTCTCCCTCTATTGTTGGACTACCATGATGTTTGTTTAAAAAAAGAGAGATCATGACTGATAAAATAATGAAAGCAATACAAAGAAATAATTAGTCGTAAAATATCAAAATTATTAGAAATGGGAATCAAATGTGAAAATATGATCAAGAGGTATCAGAAAACCGCCCGGAAGACGGTCTTTCTGCTAGTATTACTAATATTGTTTTATGTTATTTTGACGGCCTTTGTGTGTTGCTGAATCGCCATCTCATATCTTCCACGCTGCAATCGCTTTAGTTTCAGCACACGAGCTCACATCAAAACACTTGCTAAGCAAGTACATCTTCGTAATCAATATTAAACAAGTTGTAGCTGATGACACTTTAATATATTTTTCTGTCTTCATATATACTCGTAAGGTCATGTTTAACACATTCGAGTGAAATTGGACGTGGTAAGGACTATCGCTCTAGGAACAGTCGCAGTAAAAAGTAAATTTCCATTTTGACTTATGTAAATGCACCTTTTTATTTTGGGATAGGAGTTATGAACGCGTTTCTGCGTAAGCTCATTTCGTCTGCTACGGAAACTAACTCATTCATTCAAGACACAGAAACACATGCATCCTATGATACAACCCAAAACAAAATATTTAGTTGCACAAATATAGGTGGAGAATTTTCTCCTGCGGCTATTCTAGCAGCGATTGGTCTTATCACGTCGGATTATACCCGAACAAATATATTTCGCCCAATGCTGCTTTGTACAAAATTATTTATTTTATATTTCTCTTTTATTCTTTGAAGTGTTATTATTCTAGTTGTTAATTTATATACTGTTTCCTATAACTATACACAAGTTTTAAAATCTAATTATTATTACTGCGTTCAAGACGCGAGTATGTTTGGAACAATTTTAGATGTCTTTACGGGTGGAACAGATACAATTGGTACCTATCTTACCTGGGCCTTTCTCTTCATGGCCAAATATCCTGATATACAAAGCAAATGTCGAGAAGAAATTGAACAGGTAAATTTTTTATATGTTCCATATTACAAATAGCAATGTAAAACAATGAATGTTATTTTCACTGCCCTTCTCGATATTTCATATGTGTGTGTGCATGTTTGTATTTCTATGTATGTATGTATCACTCTCTCTCTCTCTCTCTCTCTCTCTCTCTCTCTCTCTCTCTCTCTTTCCCTCTCTCTCTTTCCCTCTACTCATTTGTCTTTCTGTCTGATTATCTATCTATCCATCAGCCTATCTACCTACCTATACTTCTTTCTATCCAACTCCATTGTCATGGAACCTCAGCAAAAAAAAAAAAAGACCATGTTCTCTTCTAAACAAAACCCCCCAAAACATTTGTTTTATATAAATGAACAAGCTGTTTGTACATTCACAAAATTTTATTTGAAAAGTTCTAGAAAGGAACGAAAGCGCCAATAATAATAAAGAAATAAAAGGCTTTTTCCAAAATTCTGACGACTTTTTTCTCAATATATATATATATATATATATATATATATATATATATATATATATATATATCAGAAATTTAAAAAAGGAAAATACACACACTTTACATAGTTTTAATATAATTTTTAATATATCGACCGGTTTCGCTTTCGCTATTCATGATATTATGGTTTACTTAGTTGAATATGTATTTTCTTAAGAAGAAATTTTTGTCCATGTTGTGTGTGATGATATTTACAAGTGAATGGCTTCACAAGTAAAAGAATAAGGGGAGGTAATTGCTTATCGTTATTATTGTTGTTGTGGGCAAGGGAGATAACTGTTCAGCTTTCGGTAAGGAGATGGGAATATATATGTGTACACGCAAAATAGAGAAAAAAAAATGGTTTCAAAAATCTTGTTCAGTGAGGGGATTTATGTACAGTGATGGAATCGTGAATTGAAATATGTAAAAAGATAAAAGTTGGTTATGCATGCATATTAAGACGTGTTCTGTATTTTTCAATGAAAAAGTTTCTTCATTTAAACGTATATATATATATATATATATATATATATATATATATATATATATATATATATATATATATATATATATATATATATATATATATATGCATGTATATATGTATATATGCATATATACACACACACATACACACAGCCGCGCAAATATAGAATATAAGCAATATTTGCGTATTTGTTACTACAATGTACTCATAACCACATGCATCCTAAGATAAAATCACTCGCCACTGATTTAGGACATCCAGTGGTTGAAAAATGACTGGTTTTCCAATTAGCCACTAGCTGAATAAAAATTCGTTATATGCAACATAAGCAATATCGAATCAAATTAACATTCTCTGTTTCATACTTAATGGAAGCAAATCACGAAAAGGTACTACTATTACCTGAGGTATTTGTCCGGAAATATCTCTAACTGATGTGCTGTGGTTGGAAATACAAATACATGAGTAGCAGAGAAAATACATTCAGAAGCAGTGGCGAGAATGTGAGATGCGCTTTTCTCCCTCAGTGAACATTGTAAGAAACATCTACTTACTTTCAACTGCATGCTGAGACAAAATTTCTCGGTACACACACACACACACACACACACACACACACACACACACACACACACATATATATATATATACATATATATATATATATATATATGTGTGTGTGTGTATGTACATATATATATATATATATATATATATATATATATATATATATATATATATATATAATAGACAACAAAAGAATGAAAGAGACCTCGATATTATGTAAATAGAGGAATTTATCTGTAATTTAATATCTGACAATTATTCGATTGCCATAATAAAACTCCGAGTTTCGGATGTCGGGGCGGAAACCTGCACCGGCATCTCCTCAGTTATCGAGCCAACTGAAGAGATGCCGGTGCAGTTTTCCGCCTCGACATCCGAAACTCGGAATTTATTATGGCAACCGAACAATTGTCACATATATTACATGTATATATGTGTGTATATGTATGTATGTATGTATGCATGCATGCATGTATGTATGCATGCATGTATGTTTTTGTTCCCAAATTTGACCCTCCAGAAATACAAAATTTTATTTTGGAACTTATGGCAGCAACTGACTTCGAAGACTCATATTGTCGTTGAATGCTCGGAATCAGGAGTTGCTAGAGAGCCGACAACTGATGAAGGGTTTTTCTCTCTGTTACTTGTCCTGTTTTCCATTTTTTTCTATCATTGCATATTTAACTCTTATTTAATTTTTGTACTTCGTGTTGTTTATTCATTTGGTGACGTCCTGTACCCCTATATCATGTATATATATATATATATATATATATATATATATATATATATATATATATATATATATATATAATTTATATTGTAAGTATATATATAAATATATAGGTATATATATATTTACATACATATATGAACATATATATATATATATATATATATATATATATATATATATATATATTCCCCTTCCCCCCCATACCCCTCTTCCCTCTCTCTCACTCTCTTTCTCTTCCTCTCTTTCTCTCCCCCCATACCCACCTTCCCCTCTTTCTCCCCCCCATACCCACCTTACCCCTCTCTCAATCCCCCTTCCCTCTCTTATACTCACCCTCTCTCCTCTCTTCCTCTCCCCTCCCATACCCATCTTCCCCCTCTCTTACATCCACCTTCCCCTTCTCCCTCCTCGTCAACACCCCCTCATAAGCTCATCCCACCACACCCCAACACACTCCTACTCTACCTTCCCACTCCACCCCATCCAATTCCTTACACCCACCACCCACCCCTACCCACATACCCCACCCTACCCACATACCCCTACCTCTACCCCACACTCCACCCATGTCTTCCCCACCTCCCAACACCCTCACATCACACCACACCAATACCCTTGCATCACACCACGCACACCACACCAATACCCTCGCATCACACCAAGCACACACTACAACTGACCAACTACTTTCTTCCTTTCTCCCTTCCCCCATTTTCACACTACATACGTCAAGATCACCAGCAGTCTACCTCCCACACACAGCCCCTCGTTCCCGATCACCGTTTGTTATCTCCCCCTTTCTTAGCTCTCCTGAAATAAGAATTTCTAACTTCCGGTCAGTCATTGTTATGATCGGCCATTATTATGATTGACCGTTGACTGAACACTATTCAATTTTTTTTCTCCGTGTTTTTCTCCTTGTCTCCGTATTCTTTCTGTTGAAGAGCGTAGCTCGAAACGTCAAAGACTTTCCGTATTCCCGAGCGTCATACTAATATATACTTTTGTTATTTACACCACCTGTCCTCGTTTGTTGTTATTTTTTGTATATTCTCCCATATATATATATATATATATATATATATATATATATATATATATATATATATATATATATATATATATATATATATAAACATATATATATATATATACATATATATACATGTATATACATGTATATACATATGTATATATATATACATATGTATATATATATATACATATGTATATATATATACATATGTATATATACATATATACACACATGTATATATATATATATGCATATAAATATACATGTATATATATAAATGTATCTATCTATATATATATATATACATATATATATATATATATACACAATATATATATCAAAATAGAGAGAGAGAGAGAGAGAGAGAGAGAGAGAGAGAGAGAGAGAGAGAGAGAGAGAGAGAGAGAGAGAGAGAGATGTTTGTATATATAAATGTATGAATTATGTCTTTTGTAATGGCTTATCTTTTTCAGATCACCAATCTGAACCGACCTGTTACAATGGAAGACAAACCACATATGACATACGTTGCAGCAACTCTTCTTGAGATTCACAGAATTGCGACAGTTGGTAAGTAGGCTGTCATGCAACTTTTATAATGCAACAATATCTTCTGTAATTCACGTCTAACTTAATTCAGTATGCTAATGATATTCGTGTCAAAGCTTTTACATTCGTATTGTTCCATTACTTTAAAACATTTAAGAGAAATCCGTTTGATATCAGTAAACTCGTTTGCAATATAATCTCAAACGTAGTTGGTTCTACCATCCTAATAGGCCAACTCATTCTGACATGAACGATTCTCTTTCAGCTCTAATCTTTATTGTTGCATTACAACATTTTGTCAATCCAGTGTTACATAAGCTCAGATCTCTAATGTTGCAACACTGGCTTCTTTCAACACAAATCTATATTAACTAATGCTTATGAGGTGTCACAAAATAATTATATCATCAAAGATACTGTGATGCTCTTAGTAACGTATTTCACTTCAGATTATTGTTAATTTCAGCATTGTTAATATTTACAATAATTCTCTTTACCAGCTCCAATAAGTGCTCCACACACTGCAGAGGTAGACACAACTCTAGGCGGTTATGATATTCCTAAAAACACTGTTGTTTCATTCATGTTAACGAATGCTCATTTTGATCCGGATTATTGGGATAAACCAGAGGAATTCCGACCAGAAAGATGGATTGGAGAAAATAACGAGTTAAAGAAAAATGAGGCTTTTATGCCTTTCTCTTTGGGTAAGTAGTTTAAATAGATTCTAATGATACAGCAAATTTATAATCAAAAGCATGCCAATCGTGGCCAACACAGCATTTGTGTCTATCTAGAGCTATACTAGCTAATGACTTTTTAATCTATGTTTTCTTAGAGAGATTTAGCTTATTATATTGTAGAATCGCCATTGTTGGTTTGACATTAGTAGACACTGTACAAAACAGTTATCTACTTCAAATCTTCTTGAAGTAGGTATTGATATTTATCATTACAACAAAATAGCATTGATATTCTACTAAATCATCTCTAAACAAATATTTGGTCTTTCGTTTTTCCAAAGTATGTCATGTTTTTCTATCAGCAAACCTCGATTATTTCCCTTTTCTTATACATCTAGTAAAATATTTTGAATAAAATTCCTTGATTCCTCGATTTCAAATTTAAATTTGCGACTATCTTCCATGCAGTGAGGAGACAGTTACCTGCCTTATATTAACAGCCATCCAGAAGGCGCCACGCGTATTTAAATAACCTTGGTTGCTGTTTCATGAAAATCTATTTCTCACGTCTGACTTTGGTCAGGGCGTGTTTGTCTATGAATGGAAGTTTGTTCGACTTCACAAAGGAAAGATCTTTACACCTAAACTGAAGTCAATGACGGCTTGTCAACTTTGTAAATATTGACTACTGCTCTAAACCATTTTCAGGCTCATAGTCCTTATGTACGATGAATAAGCATTAATAGTGAAATGCAAAAGCTGTGATATTTAAATTTATTCAATGAACCTATGTTTATATCTTAATTATAAATGTATTATGTGAGTGTGTGTGTTTGTGAGTGTGTGCGTGTGTGTGTGTGTGTGTGTGTAAATATATTCAAATTTTATCCCATGTTAACACACGTGTATGTATATCGTTTTATTTGTAACATCTGCTTTATTTGTAGGTCCAAGAATGTGTGCAGGAGTGTCACTGGCTAATATGGAAGCTTTCATAACTTTTACAAACATCTTACAGAAATTTCAGTTGGAAAAACCTACCAAAACACCAATGACAATAGAAGGCAAGCAATTTGGCATCACTTATGTTCCAGTGAATGATAATATCCGTGCAACAGCATTGTGATATACGTCAGTGATATATATGTGTTTTAGCGTACCTATTCAAGGTATACTAGATATAACTGAAAATGTATCTCTTTGAAAGCTGAGGTGCTATATCTTCGCAGAATACGATCGTGAATTATTGTATTTGTCTATGTTTCCTTTCTTTAGATTTTATTACATTGACACACATGGTTATATACCTAGACTGATATATCATGAGAACTATCTGTAGGCATGCATCATGATATATAGAGATTAGAAATAGACAAAACTTCGAGTAATGTTTACCTTTTCCTTTAAAACTTTGATATTGTAATTTCCTCGAGTTAGAGCCTTCACTATTTTGCTAATTGCGCTATACTCCTTTGTATAATTCAACGAAAATAAAGCTATAGATAACTATAACTAAGTCTGTTGAAATTATAATGATAGTAATATTTAATACAGCAAACATATCATACAAGTTCTTCCCCCTGTGCCCATTGTTTGTCTCCTTTTCTTTCAGTTTAATCGAAGAAACAAGAAGACACAGGGGTTACGTTCTCCCGCGTCTTTCTCACATTAAATTGGTAGTGTATGATTTGTTTCTGGTTTGCTTCAAGTTTGACCCTGTTGGAGCAGACCTATGGTTAAAAGCTTTTTAAGTCTTAATTATCCCATCTGCTTTGGATACGGTTTTCTTTTGCCTTGCTTTTTGGACAGAGTGATTCGGAGGACATTATCCAAAGTGCCTTACCGTTTCTGAAACAGTAGTATCTGAGTGACTCGCGGAAGTTGTAGCTGTCATTTCTTGAAGGTCGACCAACCACACAGAAGTTCTTTCGTTGACTAGGTATGCCTTAGTCTACTGATTTTCCAAATACACCGACCACATCTATTAACAACACTATAATGCCATAATGGAACATCCATCTCGTAATTTCCAATAAAACATTTATAATTTATAGTAAATAACGTTCTATCTAATAATCACAGTTAGTGATTATTCGCTGTTATCTTCAGACAGGTCGTACTATCACGTCAAATTTCGCTCGTTACTACGTTACATGTGATATTGAAAAAGTAGGATAATAAACCGACAGCTGATAGTCGTCAGTGTTGTTAAACTTAGATATGGGACGTACTATCAGACATTACGCGAGAATGTGGCTTATACCATTTGACTGGTTTAGAGGCTAAAAACTCCCTACACTCGTTTCCAACCTCATCCACATTATTGAAACGCCATTTGTGCAAGAAATGAGTCATGCCTCGGAAAAGGGGTAATCTGAAGGTGCAAGGTCTGGACTGTAGATAGGGTGATGCAGCATTTCCAACCCCTCAACTCCCTCAAGTTTGCGCTTGTCATATTAGTAGTGTGCGCAGGGGCATTGTCATACCGCAGGAACGCACGTCTTCGATTGACCAATACCGAATTGCGGGCTTTCAAAGTATTATACACTTGCTGAAGTTATTATGCGTAAAAGTTAATGTTTACAGCATGACCACCTGAGACAAGCTCAAAGAGCATCAACCCCTCCAACTTCCCACAAACACACAATATGACCCTTTGTTCAAACCACTCTTGTTTGACAACAGGTTTTGAAGTCTAAACAGAACTAAGTCACTTATTTCCCTTATTGGTATTATGAAAACATCCATTTTCATCCCCAGTTACAATTCGGAAACAAAAACGGGCATCACGAGGATTTTCCAGCCGCTGAGCCGCGGTCGTTGGTTAGTTTATGAGGATTTTGTTGACAGTATTTGTTCCCAAAGCTGAGCTTATGGAGATAACGATTGATTATGCTTTGAAGAACCAAGTTCTTCCGACAACGTAAGAATACTAGTGCTTGGCCATTGTTCAAAATTTTCAAGCAAGGCCTCATCTCTCGCAACAGAATGTCTTCCTGACCTTAATTTGTCTTCGAGGCTGGTGTAAGTTACCTTGACGCATCTGAACCACTTTTGTACCACTTCCTGGAATTTCCACATCATTAATTTCTTTTGACACTACCTTTGCAGTTTGCAGTCCTTTTTTTCTACAGGTAGCATAAAATGGCTCATCTTGCAATTTTTTCACCTCTCATTATCAAAGCTGTAAAATAAAGAATAAACAAATAACGTTTTTATGTTATATACAAAAATTAAGAATGTTCACTGATGATTGTTGGCTATTTGTACAAATGATGTACAAATAACCAAAAATCATCAGTGAAAATGCGAAAAAAACATTTGACTCAACCTGGTAAATGATATGTAACTATATTTACTGCCATTCACTCATTTTTCTAATTTAACATGTCGAACCTGTAAAGTATTTTAAACATTCGAGTCACTTTAATCACATAGACGTCCATAAAAGTTGACCATTGTATAATACTGTTCTAATAGAACATGTACACAGTTGCGAAATAAGAAGTGATTCATTCAAAACAGTTAATACGGACGCATTGAAAATACGAGGACCAAAGAATATTCTATCATGATACGTGGTTAGATACTAGATTTACCAAATCTACTGACTAATAACTGGTAAGTTAGTGAGAGTGTTGTTGTATAGCTCCGGCAAAAATATTCTTGTTTTATTTTTGTGTAGCTCCAAGACGAGAAATATGGAAATAATATTGTGTTGAGTCAAAAGTTTTGCAATATCTTGCCATCGTGTTGCACCGTCTGGAGTCACCTTTCTGCTATTTATTTGATCCCACGCTGATAGTAGTTCTTGTTCGCCATGGCAAAGAACTCCTTCACTGAAATTCTTTTTCGTTGATGAAGCATCGTGAGTGCCATGGATCGGAACAAGTAATAATCCGAGGGAAATATTTCCCCACCATCCTAACGTGCACATGCAGTAGTAAAGCAAGGGCTAGTTTCTGGAAAATGTCACCAAGTGTTTTGTGTAATTATGAGGGAATAATTCGCTACGTGTTCGTTCCACACGGTTGAACCATCAATGCCAACCTGTACTCCGTACAATTGGAGCTGGTGTATGCCATTGTACGGCAAAAATACCTGGCATTCGGTTAACAGAAAGCGACTTTATCTGCAGCAAGACAACGCAAGATCTCATACCGCTCGAACGACCCAGAATAAACTCCAGGAATTTGAGGGAATTGAACTGATATATAGTCTGGACTTAGTTCCATCGGATTATTATTCTTCTGATACATGGCCCTACTTCCTGCGCTTGCGATGCTTCATCAACAAGGAGGAGTTGGAAGCTCCAGTGAAGTTCTTCACCTCGAAGGGCAAGAACTGGAATCAGCGTGGGATTGAAGAACTGACAGAAAAGTGGCTTCAGACAGTGCAACACAACGGATTCTACTTTGAATATTAGCCAGCTTTTGCTATAACTCGACGAATAAAACAAATAAGTTACAAAATATTGTTTGGACTCAATACAATATTTTTATAGCAATCTAATCAAATACATATAACGTGCTGTTATCAGTAAAGAAAATGTAAGCGCCAATTTACCTAGTTATTATCGGATTGTTTACAGCTATAACATAATATATGCGTAACTAATGATAACCTCTTTTAATATACGTGTAAAATGACATACTGGAGTTTAACGGCATTAGTTTAAGGAATTTTGATTCTGAGTAAAACATAATCAGCTGTATTGAAGACAACATTATCGCAACAATAACCTTTACTATGCATGTTTCAGCATTATATTTTACAGAGAACGTTAATGTCCAAAGTTTATTATTTGGATTAGTGATTTTACTGATTATACGATGGCTTATGACACTACCAAAATGTAACTACAATTTACCACCGGGTCCAATAGCTTTTCCAATAATTGGAAATCTACTTCAGATGGTTTCCGTTACTGATTTTTATTTAATGTTGAAAGATCTCCAAAAACAGTATGGAGATATTTTTAGACTCAAAATTGGTCCTTATACTTTCGTGTTTGTATGTAAAACTGAAATGATTTTGGAAGGATTAGTAAAGAAAGGAGATCAACTGAAAGGAAGGAGTTCAGTCTATATCATAGATAAATTATTCCAAAACAGAGGTAAGTCATTAATTTACTTTAATTAATGTATTCATGTGCTCATAAGTATGTAGATAGACAGACAGATAGACAAACAAACAGACAAATAGATATACACAACAGGGAAAGAATTAACGGCTATAGCCGATCATGGTGAAGGTTTCCCGCCGGGCACATCCGAAACCGCCCACATCAAGGGCAGTGATCTGGCCTCGGACGGTCGTTATGTCACACAACAGGTTACATACACGGTGTGAACAGAACAAAAAAAAAAGTCATAAGTGGACGAAGGAAGAGTACGATACCCTTATTGAATGTGAGGAAAGAGCAAAGCTAGAAAGAAGTCACGGAAAGACAAATAGAAAGACAAATACTGTCAGATCATTGATGCAGCCATAACAAATAACATGAGTGTTGTGAGTAAAGAGGTTGAAAAAATCACCAAGTACTCCGAATTGAAAGTGGAAATGGCAAGACTGTATGGAATGCGAGAGGGTAATGTAAAAGGGATACCAGTGGTGATCGGAGAGTTGGGCTCAATCCCATTGAAACTTCATGACTTCTTAAGGCAGCTGGAAATCCCATGCAAGATTACAAAAAGCAACCTTATTGGGCACAGCGCACATCTTAAGGAAAGTATTATCTGTCTGAGGTCCTTATTGTGACTTGACAGATGACTAAAGACTCCGGTGCATTTTTACCTACACCGTGTTACGAAGGAATAATAATAATAATAATAATAATAATAATAATAATAATAATAATAATAATAATAATAATAATAATAAAACCTGGAAATAGAGGTAACTCGAATGTGGGGTCTAAAAACAGAAACAATTCCTATCATGGTGGGTGCATTAGGTATGATAAAAAAATATTCAGACAAATACATAACAAAAACACCAGGACTTACGAATATATATAACATACAGAAAATAGCACTACTAGGCACTGCACACATACTACGCAAAGGACTTTCAATAGAGTAACCATAAGAGCATCACAGCAAACCACAGCACATGCCCAAGGCACACAGAGCTGCACTCGGTAGTGAAGTGAAAGCACGTTATAAAAATAAGACTACTGAATGATAATAATAATAATAATAATAATAATAATAATAATAATAATAATAATAATAATCCTTTTAACTAAAGGCACAAAACCTGGAATTTGGTGGGAGGGAACTAGTCGTTTACAGCGACCCCATTTTTTCAGTTCTACTTGATTTATCGACCCCGAAAGGATGAAATGCAAAGTCGACCTCGGCGGAATCTGAACTCACAAGGTAGCGGCAGATGAAATACTGCTAAGTATTTCGCCCGGCGTACTAACGATTCTGCGAAGTCGCCGCCTTAATAAAAATAAAAATAATAATAATAATAATAATAATAATAATAATAATAATAATAATAATAATAATCAGAAGGAGGAGGAGGATGGTGGTGGTGGTGGTGGTGGTGGTGATGATGATGATGGTGATGATGATGATGGTGGTGGTGGTGGTGGTAGTGGTGGTGGTGGTGGTATTTACGGCATATATGAGCCAATGAAGATACACACACACTCTATCGTGGCGACGCTTATGTTCTTTTTGTGTAAGACTCACATCCACTTACCAAGTGGCTCACATTTTCCATACTGTTTCCACAGAGTCTGAATTTCTGGGTGTAAGAAGTTTTATAGATTTTATATTTCACTAAATTGGTAGAGAGAGCCTGGTCTTGTGGAGTAATGATCCAGCTTTCGGTGGTACACTTCAAATCACCTCGCTCAAGCCATCACCACGATGCTGTATTATCCTTAACGTCCTGTGTATTCCTTTCAAACTGTGCATGAATAATCATTTCAAAGTCTACGTTTCTCTTCTCAACTCTTTGGTTAATCTCTTCCTTGCCCATCATTTCATCTGCATTTACACCCATATTTTTCGCGGCATATTGCAGCAGGTCTTCATAACGATTTATCAAATACTCGGCAAGCGTTCTCCTTTCACTCCTTTTGCAATGGTCAATACTAATTCGTCCTCTGGAAAAGTAACGATATTCTGGGACTATGATTTTCAGACGGATCGTGTAATCGAACACCGTCAGCTGGATATTGTCACATTGAATAAGAGAGACAAATACTGTCAGATCATTGATGCAGCCATACCAAATTACATAAATGTTGTGAGTAAAGAGGTTGAAAAATCACCAAGTACTCCAAATTGAAAGTGGAAATGGCAATACTGTATGGAATGCGAGAGGATAATGTTAAAGGGATACCAGTGGTGATCGGAGCGTTGGACTCAATCCCATTGAAACTTCAAGACTTCTTAAGGCAACTGGAAATCCCATGCAAAGTTGATGTCTTGCAAAAAGCAGCGTTATTGGGCACAGCGCACATCTTAAGGAAAGTATTATCTGTCTGATGTCCTTGTGACTTGACAGATGACTAAAGACTCCGGTGCATTTTTACCTACGCTGTGTTACGAAGAAGAAGAAGAAGAAGAAGAAGAAGAAGAAGAAGAAGAAGAAGAAGAAGAATGGTGTCACAATAAAAACACTGGTAATTGCGCAACATGATAATCTCTATCTCCTATGAGTGACAATGAAAAGACAAAATATTGTGGATAGCGGTGGGAATGAAACTAAAACCCTTGATGGTGACAATGTTGCATCCGGCAGGCTCAGAGATACTGGTCCGGATCTAGCCTGTCGTTTTCCAGCAATGGACTAGAACACACACGGCGTAGATGGAACACAGAAGCCAAAGGTGTGGCCATGGGGCGTTACTGAGCAACACTGTAGACAAAAATGGTGCTCATATTAGGGGATAGCGACAACGTATGTATGATAAATGGAGAGAAAGAGGATTGTTACAATTCACAGAACAGAAATTATGTGATCAAGCCAGAGCAATAAGAAAAAATCGTTGGTTCACAGAAGTTGAGCTCGAAGCTATCAAAATATGGCTATTGGAAAATAGCAGCAGAGGAAACGATGAAAATACAGTTCTTACTGATAAAAGTAATCTCATAGCAGAAGACAGAGGTGAGATTTCTAATAAACCACTGGATAGGAACAGTGATAGCTTGCTCGATGAGAGACATAAAGTTTGTCTGGAAAAAGACAATAAAACTAATGGTAGCATGACAGATGGGCAAAAGTACATCTACGACAGAATAAAAGTAAGGCTACAGGAGAACGATAGCAACATTATTTGCAACCTTAAAAAGGTTGATGGGTGGAAATTGAACCAAGAAACGAAAAATATGAATGAAATTCTGAAATACATTGATGTCAAGAAAAAGAAATATAATGAGAGTGACAAATGAAAAGATCCATGGTGGAAAAGAAGAATACAGGTGGTGTTAGACATGCTCTCGAAGGAAACCTCTGTGTTAGACCGAAAAGAGAAGGGAGAGCTTAAAAGCGAACAAAATTACAAGGCACTGAACAGGAAGTAAGGTACTGAAAGAAAGGGCCTGAAAGTGATAATGGAGGAACTGAAACCACGCCTCGTTGCAAAGAAAGCAAAGATGGTAAGATACGACCAAAGAATGAAGGATACCAGCAGAATAGGTTATTCAGAGTAGATCAGAAGAGATTCTACAAAGAAATAAGCGGAGAGTATACAGACGAAAAGTTGTTACCAGATAACGTTGAAAGTCAAAGGTTTTGGAGTGACATCTGGAGTAAAGACAAGGAGCACAAGAAGGATGCTGAATGGTTGCAAGAAGTGAAACATCGGTTTGTCCACAACAGGCAGAACTAGTAATTTCAGTTAGAGAGGTGAAAGAAATCAGCAAACAATGGGTAACAGGAAGGCCCTGGGACCAATTGGAGCTCAAGGCTACTGGATCAAAAGGTTTGGTGAATGTCATATGCGAATAGATTCACAACTCGACACCTTCTTAAATGCCAACCAAGTAACACCAGAGCGGTTGACAATGGGTAGGACAGTGCCGTACTTGTAAAATATCGAAAAAGGCAATTCGATAGACAATTACATGCCGATATCCTGCTTTCCACTTACGTGGAAATTAATGACTGGAATAGTTACAGAGTCAATGTACGGACGTCTGGGAAAAATGGAGTCCTGCCACATGAGAAGAAGGAGTGCAAACGTAAGTGCAGAGGCATCAAGGATCAAATCCTGGTAGACAAAACTGTACTTGGAGACTGCAAGAGGAAGAAAACTAACTTAACCATGTCATGGATCGATTATCGTAAAGCGTACGAGATGATCCCACATTCTTGGATTATGGAATGTATGAACCTATTTGGTATTGCATCAAATGTTGAGCGATTGCTTGCAAAAAGTATGGTGAAGTGGAGGACGGAACTGACAGCATAATGAAGAAGTTTAGGGACAATAGAAATCAGGAGAGGCATCTTCCAAGGGGACTGCCTGTCCCCACTGATCTTTGTACTATGCATGATACCACTAACACTGATTCGGAGGAAAGCAAAGGTTGGGTATGTATTCAAGAGCCGCCAACAAAACGTCAACCACTTGTTATTCATGGATGGCCTCAAACTTTTTGGTAAAGATGAATCCCAAGTCAGTTCCCTCGTTGATACGATGTATACTTTCAGTGCTGATATCACAAAAGAGTTCGGACTGAGAAAGTGTGCTGTGTTAGTCTTGAAGAGAGGCAAAATTAAATGTATGAACGTGATAGAAATACCGTTGGGGGAGGTTATGAAGCAAATATAAGAGACGGGTTATAAGTACTTGGGGATATTGGAAGTGGATAAATTGATGGAGAAAGAAATGACAGAAAAATTTAAGGTGGAATACTTGCGCAGACTGAGACTGATTCTTAAGTCGAAATTAAACGGACAGAATAAGATTGAAGCTATCAACACCTGAGCGGTTTCACACCTTAAATATGGAGAAGGGGCAATCGCATGGACAATAGACGAACTAAATAGCTTAGACAGAAAGACAAGGAAGTTGCTGACTAGATATGGGATACTCCACCCAAAAAATGACAGACACACTATATGTACCAAGAAAAAGAGGGGAAAGAGGACAGATTGGATGCGAACACAACATTAGAACAGAAGAAAACAACATAGCATGGTATGTACAAAATGTCACAGAACCGCCATTATTAAAAGTAAGAAGGTCAGGCTTGTGTAGGATGAAAGATTGCAGATATAAAGCATTGTACAGGTACTTGAGAATAAACGAAACTAAAAATAGATGGATAAAGAAAAGAATGCACGGAAAATTTCATTGGAATGTTGAAGATAAGACAGACAGAGTAAAAAGATGGTTATGGATGGCTAAAAGTGATTTAAAATCGGAAATAGAGGCTCTAATCTCTGTTGCCCAAGAGCAAGCGACTTTTCTTTTTTCCTGGCCGCATACCTTGTTGTCAGCTGACAAGGTATGCGGCCAGGAAAAAAGAAAAGTCGACAGATATGACAGGTTAGCTTGGGAGGTTAAGCAGTTGTGGTCACTGAAAAAAGTCGTAGTAGTACCAATAATTGTCGGAGCCCTGGGAACAGTGAGTAAAAATCTTGAGAAGGACATTAATTTACTGGTCTATGCAGGAGGGGTAGTAGTCCTCAGAAGATCAGAGATCTCACGGAGCAAGATTTAAAAAGTACAAATGTGGAAAAGGAGACTACAAAATAAAGTGAAGACTTTGAACAAGATTTGGGTAGAAGAGGAGCCTAAAAACTAAACAAGTTAGGAAACACAAGATGCAAATCTTCCCTCGAGAAAAGATACTTAGTCAAAGAGAAAGGATTTGGTACTGGCTATAGAAATTTAGTAGTTTTCATGGGAGGCTGAGGGAACAATTTCAGGATTGCCTTAATGGAGGAATAATATCAGATTGGATGACTAAAAGAACGAAAATACTTATCTATTTTTCATTCTAACTAAAATGCTTCAGTTCATCCATGTAGAGCAAATGGTTAATTTTTCCATTACTAAAGGATCACATCTCACTCCTCTGGAGCTTCACCGTTCAAACTGACAGAAAGATAGATGCGAATAGGCCAGACATATTGAAAGACTTCAGAAAAAAATCATGCCTCCTCATTAATATGACTGTCCCAATCGACATTAACGTATCTGTCAAGACCTACCAGAAACTGAACAAGTATAAAGATCTTAAAATAGAAACTGTCAAAATGTGGAACCTCAACACCAACATGAATTTCTAACTTGTTGTCTCTTGAGGTCTCTGGTTGAGACTTGAAGTCAACTTGTACAAATTAAAAGCAAAAGTCAAACAAATAATAATAATAATAATAATAATAATAATAATACTAATACAAATAGCCACAAAACACGAGCAAAACAAAAAACTGTTTTCAGTATTTAAGGAAGCTGACAAATACAAACAAGAAATCAATCTACCTAACAAATACGAAGAAGAAGAAGAAGAAGAAGAAGAAGAAGAAGAAGAAGAAGAAGAAGAAGAAGAAAAGCTATAAAACAAATGAAATCCAAACTAAAACTAGAACAGCAACGGACCATGATAAAACGATGGCAAGAAAAGCCCCTACATGGAAAATACTGGGCTAAACTAAATGCAAAAGAAATAGACAGAGAAAAATCCCAGCAATGGCTGAGAAGCTCAGGACTCAAAGCAGAGACTGAAGGATTTTTAATTGCTGCACAAGACCAGAGCCTCCCCACCAGAAATTACCAAAAACACATAATGAAAAGAAATATAACAAGTAACTGTAGAATATGTGGAGATCGACAAGAAACAATAAATCATATTATCTCTGGCTGCCCAGTCCTGGCTAAGAAGGAATATATTCACAGACACGACAGAGCTGGGACCTATATACACTGGAAGCTATGCCAACACTATGGAATAACAACAGAAAAAAGATGGTATAAACACACGCCAGAAAAGGTCACAGAAAACGAGAAAGCAACCATACTCTGGGATATGCCAATACACACAGATAGAGAAATTAAGGCAAATAGACCAGATATAGTTGTCAAAGATCATGAAGAAAAAAAATGCTTTCTAATTGATGTATCAATACCAGCAGGTGACAACGTTTCTCTAAAAGAAATGGAAAAACTTTCAAAATACAAAGACCTGGAAATAGAGATAACTCGAATGTGGAATCTAAAAACAGAAACAATTCCTATCATAGTAGGTGCCTTAGGTATAATAAAAAAATATTCAGACAAATACATAACAAAAATACCAGGACTTACAAATATATATAACATACAGAAAATTGCACTACTGGGTACTGCACACATTCTACGCAAAACACTTTCAATACAGTAAACATAAGAGCACCATTGCAAACCACAGCACATACCCAAGGCGCACAGAGCTGCGCTCGGTAGTGAAGTGAAAGCACGTTATAAAAATAAAACTACTGAACAATAATAATAATAATTCAGACAAATACATAACAAAAACACCAGGACTTACAAATATATATAACATACAGAAAATTGCACTACTGGGTACTGCACACATTCTACGCAAAACACTTTCAATACAGTAAACATAAGAGCACCACAGCAAACCACAGCACATACCCAAGGCGCACAGAGCTGCACTCGGTAGTGAAGTGAAAGCACGTTATAAAAATAAAACTACTGAACAATAATAATAATAATAATAATAATAATAATAATAATAATAATAATAATAATAATAATAATAATAATAATAATCCTTTCTACTACAGGCACAGGGCCTGAATTTTGGAGAAGGGGACGAGTCAATTACATCGACCTCAGTGTTCCACTGGCACTTACTTTATCGGCCCCGAAAGAATGAAAGGTAAACTCGACCTTGGCAGAATTTAAACTCAGAACGTAAAGACGAACGAAATTCCGCTAAGCATTTTGCCCGACGCGGTAACGATAATAATAATAATAATAATAATAATAATAATAATAATAATAATAATAATAATAATAATAATAATAATGGTTTCAAAATTTGGCACAAGGCCAGCACTTTCTTGCAGGAGGGTATGACGATTACATCGACCCCAGTGTTCAATTTGTAGTTATTTTATCGACCCCAAAAGGATGAAAGGCAAAGTGGGTAAACATAGTTAATATTTTTACTAGCAGCCCGTTACTAAATTAATCGGTGACGTAAATTTACAACAATTCTGGGTAACAGACTGCAGTGTGAAGTTAATAAACAGGTAAGTTGTACGGTCAGTGACGCAAATGACTTTCATGTAAACACTATCTTTCAACACGTGTACGACTCTGAAGACACAAAGATACTTTATCTTATATACTTTATCAGTTTACTTCTTTTATTTGTTTATTTCTTTTCGTTTTTATTCACGACCTCTTATTTTGAATTTATAGACTATTGTGTTTATTTTTTGTCTGTTTGTTTTATTAGTATTCTTATAAGCGTAGGCATATCAGTGTGGTGAGAAGCTTGCTTCCCAATTACATGGTAACACGTTCAGTCCCACTGCGTGACACCTTAGGCATCTGTCTTCTAAATATAGCCACGGGCCAATCAAAAACTTGTGAGTGGATTTGGTTGACGGAAACTGAAAGAAGCCCGTCGCATATATACGCGTATACAACTACATATATATATATATAGATAGATTGATAGATAGATAGATATAATATATATATATATATATATATATATATATATATATATATATATAGAGAGAGAGAGAGAGAGAGAGAGATTTGGAAGGGGGCGTGCGTATGTGTTGTCTCCACTACCGCTTGACAATTTGTGTGTTTACGTTGCCGTAACTTAGCGGCTCGGCAAAAGAGAGTGCGATAGTATAAGTGCTAGGCTCAGAAAATAAGTACTGGGCGGGCGAGTCGTTCAACTAAAATTCTTCAAGGTGGTGCACCAGCATGGCCCCAGTTTCATAGTTGAAACAAATAAAGGGAAAAGGCGCATAATCATGTCTTTCAACGATGTATATACATTTACTATGATACACATATAATGGCAATATCCATAGATAGATAGATAGATAGATAGATACATACATACATACATACATACATACATATGTGTGTATATATATATATATACATATGTTCTTTTATTTTTTTACTTGTTTCAGTCATTTGACTGCGACCATACTGGAGCACCACCTTAAAGGGCTTTTTAGTCGAAGACATCGATCGCAGGACTTAGTTTTTGTATGTCTAGTACTTGTTTTATCGATATCTTTTGCCCAACAGCTAAGTTACAGAGACGTAAACACACCAACTTCGGTTTTCAAGCGATGGTGGGGGGACAAACACAGACACACGCGTACACAAGCATATACAAACATATATACATATACGACAGGCTTCTTTCAGTTTCCGTCTACCAATCCACTCACAAGGCTTTGGTCGGTCCAAGGCTATAGTATAAGAAAGACACTTGCCCAAGGTGCCACGCAGTGGAACTGAACCCGGAACCATGTGGTTGGGAAACAAGATTCTTACCAATATTTCCTTTCTAATATACCTATACAATTCACTTTTTAATTTGGCCTGTTTAATTAATCAGTGTGTTTCATTTGATTTTTGCAGAGTAGCATCATATATGTATTGATATTTCAATATAGTTGTATATATAGCTGTCCTATATAACCTGATGTTAGTATGCAGCTCTATGTAAAGACGTTGGTATATATTCCTAATCAAAGAATTTGGCGTTTATTTATTAGCAACAGCTAAACACTTCGAAAGTCATGATTCCGCATCGTGAAAGCCCGTCAATGGCTCACATAATCATTTCTTTTTCTGTACAATTGAGGAAGTGGTGGCGCAATGGCCCAGTGGTTAGGGCAGTGGACTCGCGGTCATAGGATCGCGGTTTCGATTCCCAGACCGGGCGTTGTGAGTGTTTATTGAACGAAAACACCTAAAAGCTCCACGAGGCTCCGGCAAGGGATGGTGGCGAACCCTGCTGTACTCTTTCACCACAACTTTCTCTCACTCTTATTTCCTGTTTCTGTTGTGCCTGTAATTCAAAGGGTCAGCCTTGTCACACTGTTTCACGCTGAATATCCCCGAGAACTACGTTAAGGGTACACGTGTCTGTGGAGTGCTCAGCCACTAGCATGTTAATTTCACGAGCAGGCTGTTCTGTTGATTGGATCAACTGGAACCCTCGATGTCGTAAGCGACGGAGTGCCAACAGCAACAATTGAGGACTTCTATGCGTAACAAAGAAAACAAAACAATCTCTATATATTTAATGTTTCAATATTGTTTATAATATTTTCTAATATTTTTCTGTTTTAAATATTTCATAACGAAATATATGTTGAAAGGTTTATTTTAACCTTCATTGTTTCAGGTATCATTTTTAGTTCTGGAAAAGAATGGAAAGACCAGAGAAAGTTTGCCATGTCAGCACTTCGGGATCTAGGAGTAGGCAAAAGAGGTATGGAAGAAAAGATATACTTAGAAACTCAGAAATTAAGCGAAATATTTCAATCTCACAATGGTAAACCGTTCTCCTTGCATAAACCGATGTCATTCTACACTATGAGCGTCATATACAATATTATATTTGGTAAAAGGTGAGTAGTAGTGCAGATCCAGAAATATATAGGTGTGTATGTTTGTGTTTGTGCTAGTTGTGTGGTAAGAAGCTTGCTTCCCAACCACATTGTTCCAGGTTTAGTCCCACTGCGTGACACTTCGGTTATAGTCTTCTGCTATAACCTCGGACCAACAAAGCCTTGTGAGTGGATTTGGTAGACGGAAACTGAAAGAAGCCCGTCGTATGTATGTATGTGTTTGAGTATGTATGTGTGTGTGTGTGTGTATGTGTCCATCATCACTCGACAACCGATGCTGGTGTGTTTACGTCCGCGTCACTTAGCGGTTCGGCAAAAGACTTCAATGGAATAAGTACTAGGCTTAAGAAATAAGTCCTGTGTTTGATTTGTTCGACTAAAACACCATTCAAAGTGGTGCTCCTGCATGGCCGCAATCAAATGTCTGAGACAAGTAAAAGAGTAAAAGAATAAAAGAATAAAAGAATGTGTGCATGTGTGTATACATGGGTGTGTGAATGTGTATGTTTGGGTGTATACATGGAGAATTCTTGTTCTTTGAGTTTATTTCCCACCATTATCTAAACTGCCCTTGCCCGAGCACGAACTGTGAACCGTGCCTCTGCGCTTTCTCCTCGCATCCGCCCCACCCTTACCCGTCTCCCGTTTCCCCTCACCTATCACCCTTCCTCCCTACCCCTTTCACGCACCATTCTCCGAGCCTTCCGGCGACTCCTGTCCGACCCCTCCACTTCAAATATCTTCTCTCCCTCCTTCAAACGAGCCCATAACCTGCATGACCTCCTGGTTCAAAGTTTCTTCCCTACCCTACTTCCCAGGCTGGTTCCTTCCCATGCACCTGCCCATGCTGCCGCACCTGCCTCTACCTCTCCAATACCACCATCCTCACAGGCACTCATTACCGTCCCTATCACGTCACCGATTCCTTTACCTGCACCTCTAGTAATGTTATTTACAGCATCTCCTGCTCTCTCTGTCCTTCCCTGTACATTGGTCAAAAGGGACACCGCTTGATTGAGTGGTTCGTGGAGCACCTCCGAGACATCAGACTTGGCAATGTCACCTCGGTCTCGCGCCACTTCCGCTCTACCGGTCATTCGTTACATCTGTCCATGTCTCCACCAAGTCTCCTCCATGTCTCCACCAAGTTTCCCGCCTTCGACGTGAACTGGCATTAATCGTATACACACACACACACACACACACACACACACACACACACACACGCATACACACACACACACACACACACACACACACACACACACACACACACACACACACACATATATATATATATTCTTTACTCTTTTATTCTTTTACTTGTTTAAGTCATTTGACTGCGGCCATGCTATGACTGTATACTGTTTTGGTGTTTTCTTTTTGAAGGATCAAATTCGGTGAACCTGAGTATGAGGAGATCATTGAACATTTTCAACTTCTGTTCAAACATATTAGTATATTTGCACCAGAAAATTTCTTTCCGCTCTTCAGATTTTTTCGGTGGAATTCTCCCGTAAGTATAAAAACTTCACTTAAAAATATGAATAATAAATCAACTTTACAATCCAGGGTATATTAAAAAAAATTTCAAATCCAGGTTTCCAGAATATTCTGAAGATAATTGTTGAGTATCTAAGTAATGATACTGCCCACATATTTACAGCCTTCACTAGAGTCGACCCATTTAACTTTGATTTCATTAGCTTCCTCACTTTTCTGATGTTACTCCTTCTCAATTTTCGTTTTCATTTCTGTAGTTAGAACTCTGTCAGATACTAATACCCTTAGATACTCTCTCCTGTCAATGATTATAATATCTGGCTATTTGGTAAATGGATGCCTTTGGGAATTGGATGCTGTTGACCACTTATCCCCTTCTCGTGACTAAGACTGCACAGTTATCTATGCCAAATTGCATGCCTATATCTTTGCTGAAGTGTCTTACAGTCTGTATGAAAGAATCTGTCACTTTTTCATTCTAACCAAAATGCTTCAGATCATCCATGTAGAGCAAATGGTTAATTTTTCCATTGCCATTTCTGAACTGATACCCTGCCTTTGCCATCCTTAATACTAAACTAAGGGGGATCAAACATAAGACAAATATTAAAGGGGACAACGAGTCACCCTGGAAAATTCCTTTTTTGATATTAACTTTCCCTGGGAGTGTGTCACATGAGTAGAGAGCTACTTTCCTTTTCTTCAGGCTAAAGCTAACTAATTCTCTTATGTTGTCTGCTATACTGAGCATACTCAAACATTCACTTATCCATAAGTGTGGGACCATGTGATAGGCTTTCTTATAATATATCCATGCTATTGTTAGATTTTTCCTTTCTATCTTTTACTTCATTTAGATCTGTTTTGTCTATACATATTAGATCATTCGTTCCTCTAGCCTTCTTCCTGCAACCTTTCTGTTCTTCTGGCTGTAAATCCTTGTTGTCAAGGTGCTTGTAAATGCTTTCTGAAAGCATTGCTGTTAACAGCTTCCACACTAATGGTATGCAAGAGATTGGTCTACCTATGCTTGCTGTATTGCCCTTGCTCTTATCCTTCATAATGAGTATTGTCCTCCCTTTACATCCAATCTGGTATTATTCCTCCGTTAAGGCAATCCCGACGTTGTTCCCTCAGCCACTCATGAAAACTACTAAGTTTCTTTAGCCAGTACCCTTGAACTAAATCTGGTCCTGGGCCCTTCCAATTCGTGATTTTCCTAACACTTTACTCATATATGCACGAGTTAATCTTAGATCTGGCAGCTTCTCACTCACTACTTTTCCCCCCTCACTTTCTTTAACCATACTGCATCTTCATTATGATTGACTGATTTATCCCAAATATTACACCAGAACTTTCTAGCTTCCTCTGCATTAAGTTTCTGATCTTCAGTACTTCGTTCTCCACTATTTATTTGGCCATAAAGTCTCCTCTGGTCTGTCTCAAATAATCTATTCTGTTGATACTGGTCTATTCTTTTCTGACATCTGCAAAGCTTGCCTGCTACTGCTATGTTACGCTGTTTCAACTCTTCTATTATTATCCCACATCCTTTCTCTTTGACTAATTATCTTTCCTCGAGGAAAGATTTGCATCTTGTGTTTCATAATTTGTTTCTTTTCCAGGTTTCCATTCTACTCAGATCTTGTCTTAAAGTTTTCATTTTATTTTGTAGTCCCCTTTTCCACATTTGCTCTTTTTTAATCTTTCCCTGTGAGATATCTAATCTTCTGGTGACAACCACCCCTCCTGCGTAGATCAGTAAGTTAGTGTCTCCTATATTTTTGGTATCTAACCTACTGATAACTGAATCTATTTTCCTAGTCATTTCTTGCAGCTTCCCCCTGTTGGTGCCTTTTAATGCTGGCAATCTTTTTCTTACTTCTTTACTCATTACTTCCTACAACTCACCTAAAATTTTCTGATCTTCCTCACTTAAATCACTTGAGTCGTTGGTGCCAGTTGTCTCTTCCTTACTAGTAGCGCTATTATTATTTTTTTCCTTTAGATTCTTCTTTGGATTGAGCTGTATCTCTTATTATGTTGTTTGTCTTTCCCACTGAATGGTCTTTCTTTTCCAGTTCACTTGTGATATCCTCTGTCATCCACTTTCTTCTTCTAATAGCGTTACTTTGATCGACAAATCTCTGCTCAGTCACTTTAAACATATCCTTCTCTACCTAAAGTGTTAACATCCGTTTTCTATAACCTCTTCTTTTAGGTTCACTTTCTAAGTAGCACTGTATCACTATCCTGTTTTCTTCACTGGACCACTTCCTCCTCTTTGCTCTATTATCTGTTGATGCTGTATTAGGATGACAACTGTGGTCAGTCTTCACCTTTATTGATCCACTGCCGTGCGCGATTCCTTCCCTTAAAGGTCCTGCTTCAATTTCGATGTTACAACTAAAGTTTCTTCGGCAACTCCTGTCTCTCATAAACTGAGGTAAGGTAACGTCTGTTACCACCGTCATCACAACTATTATTTTTCGACATCTGAGAGTTTCAAGCAACTTTCTATTGTATCATTTGTTGCACCTGTGTGCTGGTCGGGCGGGGAGTGCTACATTTTTTTCGTGAGAATACTGTATTGTATCAGTACGTCTTGTTACGGAGTTTGGTTTGAGTCTTTTGTTGTATTAGTTTTTATATTCTGTGTTGTTTGCGCAGAGCGGAGTGTGTACTTCTGCTGGGTATCGGCCTTCTATGGCACATGTTGTGAGTTTTGTTCATTTTCTTGGGTATTTACAGTATGAGTTTATTCTTGTGTGTTTTTTTTGGGGGGTGGGGATGAGGTCGTGTGTGTGTGTATGTGTAACTCTCAAATCAACTAGTTTATAGTATTTATGATTATCCGTCCGCCGTTCTTTTGCATAGTTTTGTTGTGGGTTCCGTTAATTATTATTGTTATTATTATTATCACTTTCATTAACATATTATTATTATTATTATTATTATTATTATTATTGTGTGTGTGTGTGTGTGTGTGTGTGTGTGTGTGTGTGTGTATGTGTGTGTGTGTGTGTGTGTGTGTGTGCATATGAATATATAACTCGCTACTTCAAAACTATTCCATGCATGATAAATAAGTTATATTACAGTTAAAGACAATTCAGAGTGTAATTTATATGGAGTTGGTAGTTTGGAAATAAAGAATCTTATTACCAACTGGATATAGTTGTTAGATTGATGAATAATTGTGCTTATTTTATTGACTCAATAAGAAAGTCCAACTAGATATAAACTTAGAATAAAGTTTGATGAGATAAAAAAAATATATTATATTATAAAACATTTAATTCGACATATACGTTACTGTTGTTGAAAAGGTAGAAAAGGTTATAAAGAAGCAGGCGAAGATCCGAAGTTATATTAGAAAGAAAATCGCAGAACATAAAGAAACCTTTAATCCTGAAAACATAAGAGATTTCATTGATTTTTATTTGCTGTCGCTTGAGAAGGAACCAAACAGTGAGACTTTAACTGGTGAGTTTTATATGAGCTTTTAATTATATTCTTATAATTCTTCAATGATATCAATAAAAGAAATTAACAAAAGGAATTATTTTAATCATGAAATGAAATATAAAAGTTATAAAGGTTATATCATAAAATATTCTGGAAAAACAATATTCTTTAATAAATAATCCATATAATTTTCTCTTTCCCATACATTCTTTTTTTTTTTTTTTATATGTACACACATATAAAGAAAGAATGTTTAGGAAATATTTAATTAATGTGGGGAAATTATCAGAAAAGCCATTTCTATTCATTTTTGAAATATATATATATATATATATATATATATATATATATATATATATATATATATATATATATATATATATAGTTTTATGGAAAAGAACCAAGGTTCATGAACTCATCGATGAAAATCCACTGTCACATATAGAAAAATTAATAAGTAAAAGCACAATAATTTAAATTTTTAATAAATTGATTTTAATTGAGTTTTTACTTGTAATTTTGGATTTTTATCTCTAATATTATTATTATTATTATTATTATTATTATTATTATTATTATTATTATTATTATTATTATTATTATTATATATATATAAATATATATATTATAATGGGGGAAACCGGTTCATGGGGTTACCCTGGGTTTCCCGTCCATAAGGGGTTTGTCCTTACGGCGTATCGTTGGACCCCATACCTGTTGGCCTAAGACCTGGGAAGGTAAACGATTGTCTCCCTTCGGCCTTGACTCTCTCTCTCTCTCTCTATGTATACACACGCACACACACACACACACACACACACACACACACACACACACACACACACACACACATATATATATATATATATATATATATATATATTCCCGTGGGTATTTCAGCAGCGATTGGTATTAACGTGTCCGATTAAACTCAAAAGTGTTAAACATAACTGATGCAAATATATTTTACCAAAGCTGCTGTTTTGGGACAGTTATTATTCTTATTGTCATTAATTTATTCACTATTTTCTATAATTATGCACAATTATTAAACTTTTAAATCTAATTATCATTTCTACATCGAAGAAGCGAGTTTGTTCCAAACAGTTGTCGATATATTTCTGGCTGGAACAGACACGACTGCTACTCATCTTACCTGGGCTTTTCTCTATATGGCCAAATACACAGATATACAGGAGAAGTGTCGAAAAGAAATTCTACAGGTAAATTATTTATGTTTGTCCTGTTTTAATAGTTAATAGAGTGAGAGGAGAGAAGATTAATTGTGTAATTTTTATACTATCTTTCCTTTCAAATATTTCTTGATGTCGTCAGCATAGTATAGTATCAATATATATAAATAAACAGAATCCTCACCTTACCAAATCGAACACCTATGTATCCGACAAAGCAAAGGGAATGATGCTTATCTATATATACATCTCTGCTTGTCTTCCATCTTCTTCTAAATGTGCGTGTGTGTGTACGTATGCATGTATGTATAAAAATATGTATGTGTGCATGTGCGTATATATGTATGCATGCATATATGCATGTTTGCATGCATATGTGTATGTATGTATGTATATATGTATGTATGTGTGTATGTATGTATGTATGTATGTATGAAAGTATGAATGTATGTATAGATGTACGTATGTATGCGTATATATATGTATACATTTGTATGTTTGTATGTATGTATATATGCATGCATGCGTGTATGCATGTTTGCATGCGTATGTGTATGTATGCATGTATATATGTATGCATGTATATATGTATGCATGACATTATTCAGTCTTATTCCAAGATTTCTTGCCAATAGCGAAAGAGTCGGTATCTAACCTAGATCCAAGGCTTCCTCATTGGAATTGCAACATCAACAAGGTATCTTTGTATGTATGCATGTATGTATGCATGTGTGTATGTATGTATGTATGTACGTATGTATGTATGTATGTGTGTATGTATGTATGCATGTATGTACGTATGTATGTATGTATGTATGTATGTATGTATGTATGTATGTACGCATGTATGTATGTATGTATGTATGTATGTATGTGTGTATGTATGTATGTATGTATGTATGTATGTACGTATGTATGTACGTATGTACGTATGTACGTATGTATGTATGTATGTATGTATGTCTCTCCTATTTTTTAAAATTATTATAAATATTCCACTGAGAAGGGAGCCGGTTTCCAACAAAGAGACAAGCTTCCATCTTTGGGATGTAGTTAACATAGACGAATTCACATTTGGAACTTGAGAAAAGTGTTGCATATTTTTATTGTTCCACTCACAGATTGCACTTGTAATGTACGAATTAGCTGATCGATTTCTCTTTTTGAAAATTCCAATTTATTCACACTCTCCTTTAAGTATTTACTAACAAGACTTAGTGCTCCAATTATTATTATTATGATATAGAAGTTGGAGATTTCGAAGCAGTTGTCCATAGATATCCTCTTTTACTTCGATTTTCGAAGAGATATGTATGTATGTATGTATGTATGTATGTATGTATGTATGTATGAATTAAGTCTTTTGTGATTGCTTATCTTTTTTAGATCACCAATCAGAACAGACCTGTTACAATGGAAGACAAACCACATATGACATACGTTGCAGCAACCCTTCTTGAGGTTCACAGAATTGCGACAATTGGTAAGAAGGCTGTCATGCAATTTTTATAATACAACACTATCTCCTGTAATTTATATCTAACTTGAATCGGTACGCCAATGATATTTGCGTCAAAACTTTTACATTCCTGTGTTAATGGTAAAATTTCCTTGTGCTTCATATTGTTTTTATTGTTAGTAAGTACTTTTATTGGTTATACCGTCCTGGTGAGTCAACTCATTCTGACATGAACAATTCTCTTTCAGCTCTAATTTGTATTGTTACATTACAGCATTTCGTCAATCTAGTGTTACATAAGCTCAGATCTCTAACGTTGCAACACAGACTAATTTAATACCCAATTTTACAGCAACGAAACTTCTATGTTTTAATACAACTCCACATTAACTAATGCTTATAGAGGTGTCACAAAATAATTACATCATCAAAGTTATTATGATATCCCTAGTAACATATTTAATTTAGATCATCGTTAATTTCGGCATTGTTAATATTTACAATGATTCTTTTTTCCAGCTGCTTTATCTGCTCCACACACCGCTGAAGTCCATACAACTCTAGGAGGTTATGATATTCCAAAAGATACTCTCGTTGCATTCTTATTAATGGAGGCTCATTCTGATCCGAATTATTGGGATAATCCACAGCAATTCCGTCCTGAAAGATGGATCGGAGAAAATAATGAGTTAAAGAAAAATGAAGCTTTTGTACCTTTCGGTTCGGGTAAGTATTGTAAATAGATTCTAATGATATAGTATATCTATAATCAAACGCATCCCAATCGCCAATCGTGACCAACACAACATTTACCTCGATCTAGAGCTACACTATCTAATGATTGTTTTAAAACCATATGTTGAGGGAGATTTAATTATTGAATTGTAGAATCACCATTAGTTAGTTTGACATTAGTAAAAATGAGACACTCTATAAAACAGCAATCTACTTCAAATCTTATTGAAGTGGGTATTGATATTCATCATGTCAACAAAATAAGCATCAATGTTCCACTAAATACCCTACATACAATATTTATTCTCTAAACAAATATTTAGTCATTTTTCTCCCAAAATTCTCATTGTTTCCGTGAGAAAGCCTCGGTTTGTTTATCTTATTCATTTAATAGCTTGATTACTTACAATTAAACCTTGGGAGAGGCATTATGCCGGTAATAAACACACGCACTGGTTCAGTCCTTTATTAATTTATAAACAGTATTTAGTTTTTTTGTTAAATCATTTCATTGCACTCTTGCAATCTCTTCAGTAACTTGTCTCTCCACTTCCATTTATTTTGCATGTATGATTTGGCGTTGTTTTGAAATTGTTCGGTATGAGCATGTGAGTGTGTGCAAGCTCGTATGTGTGCACGCGCGAATGTGTGCACGCTCGTATGTGTGCACGCACTTATGTGTGCATGCTCGTATGTGTGCACGCTCGAATGTGTGCACGCTCGTATGTGTGCACGCACTTATGTGTTCGTGCTTATATGTAAGTATGTGCGTCCATATGTGTGTTTGTAACAATTTCGTTCATATCAGATAAGATAGAGACTTTGGACTTGGTTTTGGTTTCTGTTTTCTTCGTAAATGCATCTTTTTTATTTACGTTCACGTTCTGTATTTTATGTGTGAACAACATATGCAACCATGGGTAATTGTAAGGCTTTTATCTACGTGTACTTGCTGTTCAAAAATGGTCGTGCTTCAGTTATGAGGACTAACTCTTGTATTTGCCGTAACGATGCTTGATTACTTGATTCCTCAATTTCAAATTCAAATTTATAACTTCGCGTCACGCTGTGGGAAACACTTACCTCCCTTTATATTAACGATCATCCTGAAGGCACCCCCGTGTGCTTGAATAACCCTGGTTGTAGTTTCTGGAAATCCATTTTTAACATCTGACTATGGTCAGGACGTGTGTGTCTATGACTGGAAGTCTGTTCGACTATATAAAGGGTGTAGGAGATAAAGAGCCAGAACATATTTACACCTAACTAAAATCAATGACGACTTGTCTAATTTTTATCACATGTATATGATAAAATTTAACATACATAGTGTATGTTGATTAATTTATAACTTCTGCTTTATTTGTAGGTCCAAGAATGTGTGCAGGAGTGTCACTGGCCAATAGAGAAGCTTTCCTGGCTTTTACAAACATCTTACAGAAATTTCAGTTGGAAAAACCTGACGAAACACCAATAATACTAGAGGGCATAATGGCTGGCCTCAATTATGCCCCAATGAATACTAATATCCGTGCAGTACCGTTGTGATATAATTTGGTCATATAGACTTTTGAGCATACACTTGATGTATAACAGCAACAAGATATCTTTTGGAAAGTAGAGGAAAATTTTCTTCGCAGAACTTTGGCAGATCTGCGATAGTAAATTATAGTATTTGTCTATGCTTTCACTCTTAGTAGTTCTCCATAAATATTATTAGATAGACACACATGGTAATATGTGTATGCTGATATATCAATAGGAATATCTTCGGATATGTACCATGATATATAGAAAATAGAAATAAACAAACTTTCGAGCAACATGGTGCTCATAATGTCTTCCTTTCCCTTCGTAATTTCCTTGAGTTACAGTTTTCTTTATGATGCTAATTCCTGTACACTCCTTCGTATAATTCACGCAACTAAAACTATGAGATAAATTATGATTTCGCTTTTGTATTAACTTTGCAGGATTCTTAGTGTGAATTCGTGTGTCAAAACAAATTTTGTTGAGTCCAGGAAGAGTCATTACGCCAGAAGTAATAATACACATACTGGCTCAAATCCACTCCTTTATTATTAGTCAATTGATTAAAAATCCAACTAATTAATAGATTGTTTGTTTAACTTCCTTAAACAGTCAATCGTCTGTTTTGCTTTTGTTCGTTTGTTTGTTTCCGTCAAAGCTCTTTCGTTGCTATTTGCAACATTTTCAATGAATTTTCTTTTAGTCTTTTACGGAAGCTGCGTTTCTCTATCTGAGCCATTGTTGCACGCCACTGTGCGCGTGTGCTTGAGTGCTTGTGTATGCATGTACGTACGTACGTACGTACGTATGTATGTATGTAAGTATGTATGCATGTATGTATGTATGTATGTATGCATGCATGTATGTATGTATTATGTATGCATTTATGCATGTATGTATTATGTATGCATGCACGCATGCACGATGTGCGTATGTATATATGTGTGTGTGCATGAATGCATGCACGTATGTATGTATGTATGTATGTCATTATTCAGTTTTATTTCAAGATTTGTTGCCAATAGAGAAAGAACCGGTTTCTAACCTAGATCCAAGGCTCCTTCACTGGAATTTCAACAACAGCAGGGTATTTTTGTTTGTATGTATGTATGTATGTATGTATGTATGTATGTATGTATGTATGTATGTATATGTGCAGATGTGTATGTTTTGTTTTATGTATGTATCTTCTCGCATATAGTTGCATATCTAGACATGCTCATATATATTTAAACGATAAACTTCTAGGAAGTTTTACAGATTTTTACAGTTCTAGTGATGGATTAGGTTCGTAGACTTCGAAGTAGCTTTTTCCTGTCTGGTTTTGAGAAACCTAATTTCTCAAGATTGGTATTTAGGCAGTGTATTACATATCTATGGTCCCAATAATTACAGGTATAAACCTGAGCTTGTAATCTGGATAGAGTAACTGCAGATTTCCCAATAGTTCAGCGTAGGTATTTTCTTTTTCACTGATCTTCAGCTTTGTGTTAACATCCGCTGGGCTGCTTATTTCCGCAACTGTACGCAGTTTCTCGTTATATCAGGTCTGTTGTGCTTACATTTTATTCAGCTTTTCATTGGGACATACCACCAGGACTCCCTTTTATTATGAGTGGCTATGGCTTCCACCATACTGTAGGTTCTTATTTATTTGTGCTCGGGGTTATCCTTCCGACCAATTTCATTATAGAGTGTCCTAGTATGCATGCATGTATGTATGTATATATGTATTCTGCGTGTGTGTATTCCTGTGTCTGTGTGTGTGTGCTTGCTTGTGTGTTTGTGTATGTATGTATTTGTTTGTGTGCATGTGTGTGTGTGTGTGTGTGTGTGTGTGTGTGTGTGTGTGTGCATGTGTGTGTGTGTGTGTGTGTGTGTACTGGAGGATTATAGTTGCTCCATGTTTTGGATATCACCATCTGTCCTCAGAGCATCTTGGAGATGAACATACGTTTTAGCCCTTAACTTTTTTTGATTGTTACGAATGTAGAAGAGACGCTGACTCTCAACTTTAGGCACTGCTGAAATAGATCACGACACATGGCTAGTTGATTTGATTGTTCTGGTCTTAACGTCAGTTGGTAAGAATAGAAGTCATTTGACGATACTTTTTTTTGTTTGTAATTGGCTCTCCTGTTGCAGGTTCAATCTGTGGAATATTGAAATTAAATCCATCTTGTCTATTCCACAGAATAAGATTATACTGGAGAGTATCATAAGAGGGATGAGTCTCCGGAACACGTTTAAGGTTGTTATCTCGAGCGCGAGTAAGAATATCACGATTTTCATGGGGATCACTTACCATAGTGATGGCTATTTTATTAGATTTGGGCTCATTAAGATGGCGTAAAGCGTCCTTTACTATAGTTTACTATAAACGTAACGAACGCGGAAACCCGCACAAACTCACAGACACATAGACACTCATCGAATTGATAATATTGAAAACGGCAAATTTCACCCGTCGCTCCGTTCTGGGTTCAAAATCCGTCGAGATCGACTTTGCTTTCATCCTTTCGGAGTCGATAAGTTAAGTACCAGTTGCGTATTGGGGTAGATCTGATCGACTGCTTCCCCCCTCCCCCAAAATTTCGGGTCTTGTGCATAGAGTAGAAAAGAAAGAAAAAAGAATAATGAAAACAGCAAAACGGACACACACAAAGTTCAAGCAAAACGAAATGTAATCAATATAGGTCCAAAACATACTTTCTGTAGCATAGTTATGCCATAAAATTTTTTTTAAGGAATATTTCCAAAAGAAATATTACAGCATCGGAATGTCACCAATCTAGCAAAAATTATTGTGCGTCACCAATGTAACAAAGTGCAGAAAGTCAACATTTATTTGGGACATGTACTACATGTTATAAAATTCAGGATTGAATGTCCCGTTGAAGAAAGTCAAGCTCCAAGAAAATTCACAAAGCATAATTCAATTTTTCATACAAAAATAATTTATTATTTTACAATTTTTAAACAAACAAAGTGCGTAGAAAGGAATATGCTGCCGTTGTGAAAGTTAATTAATTTAAAACATATGCTGAGGGATGTATGTAGCAAGGTTATAGGCTACAGAATAAACACTGTAAGGTTATAGGGTGTAGAATAAACACTGACTAACGCAGGAAAAAGGTTGTGCGGTGTTGAATACTCACACTGATAAAGCAGCATAGCAGGAATATGATAAGGATGCTAGGACTGTTAAAAAAAGCATTATCTTGAAACTGGTTAGAAGGACTGGAATAACATTTCTGTAATTATGTATGTATGTATGTATGTATGTATGTATGTATGTATGTATGTATGTATGTATGTATGTATGATAAGGGTTCCAGTTGATCCGGTCAATCAAACAGGCTGCAGATGAAATTAAGGAGAAAGTGATTGAGTACTCCACAGACACGTGTATCGTTAACTTAGTTCTCAGGGAGATTCAGCGTGACACAGAATGTGACAAGACTGGCCCTTTGAATTACAGGTACTACTCACTTTCGCCAGCTAAGTGAACTTCTTTCTTTCTTTCTTTCTTTTCTTTTTTTAATATAGACAGACAGACAGACAGACTGACAGACTGGCAGACAGACAGACAGACAGACAGACAGACAGATAGATAGATAGATAGATAGATAGATAGATAGATAGATAGATAGATAGATAGATTTTGTCAAGGAAGGCTTAATCAAGTAAAATTAAGAGTTATTTCCCTTGAAACTTTTTTTTTCAATATTCATGCGAAATTTATCAGAAATCTCATCTACTTTTGGAGTTCGTTAGCGTCTTTATCTTTAATGAATATTTCCATTTTAAACAGTTATCAATTGCGAGAGGTAATATAGATAGTCAATGAAGGAGCCTTCTTACTCTAAATTCATAGAACTGTCAAAATTCACGCTTCCACATTTAAAACAAATTATATTCAAGGGAAATAACTTTCGCAAATATCTTGTTACCTCCCCTAAAAATTTGTATCGTCTTGCATCAAATTTTATATGAATATCTTCAATCTACGATTTGTTCTGCTGTATGCGTGCGTGCGTGCGTGCGCGAGCATGCGTGTGTTTGTGTGTGGATGTGTGTGTGTGTATATACTCACACTAAAACTTTTTATTAAATGTGTGGGTGTGTATGTATATATATATATATATATATATATATATATATATATATATATATATATATATATATATCTGGACTGGCTCTTATGCGGGTGACACAAGAAATTTTTCGAGCGAGGGTGCTCGCGGCTGACGACGAGCCAAATATCTCGAAACTGAATCACTCTCGCGATCTTGTTGGCTGGTGGAGGATAGTAGAGGTTCGCTCCCAATGCTAACGATATAGTGTATATAAAAAGTGCAGGGCGTTGCACCTATAACCAGCTGGCGGAGAATTTGCCTAGGGTTAAACCAGTAGTAACATTCAACAGCCACTTTGATGTGGCGACTGGCTTTACTGTTTAGCATTCGTTACTACTTTATCGCTTCTTGATATTTTATAACTAGCTATTTTGATTATCATTATTACTATTGTTAGGGCGGCGAGCTGGCAGAATCGTTAGCACGCCGGGCGAAATGCTAAGCGCTATTTCGTCTGCCGTTGCGTTCTGAGTTCAATTTCCTCCGAGATTGACTTTGCCTTTCATCCTTTGGGGGTCGATTAAATAAGTACTAGTTACACACTGGGGGCGATGTAATCGACTTAAACCCATTGTCTGTCGTTGTTTGTCTCCTCTATGTTTAGCCCCCTGTGGGTAAAAAAGAAGTGTCATAGTTATCGTGTGAAATTGGTTGAACGATATTTCGGCATCTAGCGTACCTTCCACAAGTTCAAAAATTACATGCCAGTCTACTTCATTTTTTGTTAAGATTATATAGGACTGAGGTAACTCTTCTATTTTTTGTTTCTGTATAACTTCTGGTGGAGTTACCTCAGTCCTATATAATCTTAACAAAAAATGAAGTAGACTGACAATGTAATTTTTGAACCTGTGGAAGGTATGCTAGATGCCGAAATATCGTTCAAGCAATTTCACATGATAACTATGGCACTCTTCTATTTCTTATTTCTGCATAACTTCTGGAAGAGTTACCTCAGTCCTATATAATCTTAATATTATTATTATGTTTTTTTTTTCTTTTCTTTCTTCAAATTTTCTTCCATTTCTCGCCGAGTGTTTTCTGTACATCGAGGGCAGAGAAGTTCATTGTATGCATTCCCAGTTTACACACGCAAATTCACAGGTAAAATATGTATTTAAAAAAATTAATAAATAAATAAATTCATGAATGGATGTTGTTTTCACAGCGATAATGCTCTTCTCAGTACATGAGTCATTTTTTGCACTTCCTGTAGGGATGGTAAGCCTAGTATCATTTTCAAATAGGTTTCAATACCCTTTTTTTTATCATTCCTGGAGATCCTACAATCACTGGTACGGTAGTCACCTTGAGGTGCCACATTTTTTCAATTTCTATTAGCAAGTTTTAATATTTACTGATCTTGTCAAATTCTTTCGCCGCTATATTATGATCGCAAGGAATACTCATGTTATTATTATTATTATTATTATTATTGAGTGAGAGAGCAGTGCATGCCATCAAAGTGACACTGGGGTAAAATATTATTATTATTATTATTATTATTATTATTATTATTATTATTATTATTATTATTATTAGTTTTTTTATTATTATTATTATTATTTTCTCTTTATCACAGATTTTGTTGGAGATCCTGGAGTCTTCCCTGCGTAGCGGGCTTACTTCCTGCCGCCAATCGTACCATGCTATTCGTTCTTTTCAGCTATCTAATACTTTCCTGATTATTCTGGCCGTGCGAAGGAGGCAAACCTTTTGTAACAGTTCTACTGGGCACTCTATTCCAATTTCCTTTATATTCTTCTTGATGCTTTCTGGTACTGTTCCCAAGGACCCAATAATTGGCACTATCTTTCCATAGCCGGGCTATTTCGTACTTAAGAGGGTTGTATCTATCTATCTTTTTGTCTTCCTTCTTGACTATTCGTGGGTCAAAGGGGCATGCGACATCAGCTGTATAGCGTATGTGGTGCACCTTGTCCCCACCACAAGGTCCGGTCTGCTATGCTCTAGCACCTGATCTGTTTGGATTAGAAAATCCCAGAGGATTTTGCTAGTCTCCGACTCCGCCAGTCTCTGCGGTTTGTGTTCATACCACGAATTGCCAGTCTCTAACCCTCACTTTTCGCACAGTTTCTAATGTAGCACTTTCGCTACCTGGTCGTGTCGCCATAACTTGTAGTGGTTTGGGGCAAGTCAAGGGCATTCGTTCGTGATATGAGCAATTGTTTCATCCACTCTATTGTAGATGCGACACAGCGGAGACATTTGTTCAGTCCTAAGGTTGATCCTCCAGTTCGTGGCCAAAGCCTGGTCTTGCGCTACCAATATAGTGCTCTCGGTCTCTTTTTTAAGGGTTCCTTTCATCAGTCAATGCCACCTCTTTTTTCCAGCAACTTTTGTTGTGGCTACAGGGAACTGATTGTATGTATGTATGTATGTATGTATGTATGTATGTATGTATGTATGTATGTATGTATGTATGTATGTTGTTGTTAACGTGAAAGTGGCTGAGCACTCCACAGACATGTGTACCCTTAACGTAGCTCTCGGGGATATTCAGCGTGACACAGTGTGACAAGGCTGACCCTTTGAATTACAGGTACAACAGAAACAGGAAGTAAGAGTGAGAGAAAGTTGTGGTGAAAGAATACAGCAGGGTTTGCCACCACCTTCTGCTGGAGCTTCGTGGACCTTTAGGTGTTTTCGCTCAATAAACACTCACAACGCCCGGTCTGGGAAACGAAACCGCGATCCTATGACCGCGAGTCCGCTGCCCTAACCACTGGGCCATTGCGCCTCTATGTATGTATGTATGTATGTATGTATGTATGTATGTATGTATGTACATACGTACATAATCACCCCCACTATGATAATGAGTGATTTAGTGAATAGGATAGTCAATTCGCACATCATAAGGTTGTGAGCTGGTGTGTTGTGTCCAAGGAGCATCATTCTGCGTTTTTCCACTCTACTCGGCTAAAAAAAAAAGCAAAGGAGTACCAGTCGAACGCTTGATGCGGCCATCTCTCCCTCTAGCAATTACATTCTCGATGTTCCGGTGAGTCAAGGGCGAGAGATGTGAGACAATGTCTAAGTCTGTTAGTTACTACATAAACGCCTAAAACAGTGAAACCATGATTCATGCTTCCTGTTAATACTCGCTAATAAGCAGTGGTATTGCTCCGGGTGGGAGCGATACTTCTAGATCTACTGCATAAGCCTATATAGAAGGCAGGGGTAGGGCGGAAAGCACAAGTGTTCCCTTGGGGGGAACACATTCTAGCTTCGTCACTGTTTATGAGTGACATAATCACCTACCAAACATCCGAGCATATATGCAACACACTAAAACATTATTTCAACACAATTCTAAGAACAGTATCAAAAATACCACTCAGTCCATCTCGTATACCACAATTCAGGACATTGCTATAATACCATCGTAAGAACATGGTTTCCTATTCAATCCCAACATATCTCACACTCTAGAACACTTTTGCACCAACACCCTAGGAACATTATTCTCTAAGCTTAGACAAACGTACAGACCAAAGCAATAATTTTATTAGCCAAATTAATGGTAAGTGCAAAACAACAACTGCTGCTTTCCCACTGAATCTTCGGCTATGGTCACGAATCTATAGGTATAGATGAACAGATTAGACAGTGGAGAAAATATGACATATCCAGATTGCCGTGTTGCATTCTATATGGTTAAGTTCGCTCGTACCTAGTCGCAAACTGCACTGCGCTTTCCTATATGCAATGTAGTTTGCAACTAGGTACGATCATAGTGTATCTGAAATATTGGCTCGGAGAGATGAATCACGGAGTGTAGCCTGTACGGATAGGATGTAACATTATTAGCTTGGTTTAAACTTCGCAGTCACTGTACTATGGTAGGTGAACCTGTCTGAAATATGCGCAGGACGATGAAACTGTCCTACCCTTACTCGTTCAACGCCTGACCATTGTGGACTTGTGGATTTATGCTGGACAGCTGTTTTGTATGTAAGACGTATCTATTTACTTGAAAAAAAAAAAAAACTAACCACGGGTGTAGCCTGTACTTGATCGCTTAACCTGCAAAATATACTGGCCAAATTTCTTTCACGTCAGGTAATGGCTGTCATCTTAGAAAAGGGCATATTAAGTAGTGTAGGCCTAGACACTTTAGGACTACATGATCTAATGTTAGATATTGTGGTGGCGGCTGAAATACCGGAACGACCCGAGACCAAACAGCATCAAAATAAGCTGCAGTTATCAAAATAATTGCTGAAACTTACAAGAAATATATCCTAAAAGATAACATGGACACGTGAGATAGAAGGAGTTTCAAATTCCAGAATTGGGTACCTGAATCCAATGACACGTATCAATACCCGTGAGGAGGTACAAACCGCCGAGTTTTCAGATGGTTATCTAGTACATAGGATTCTCCTTCCAGATATACTGAATCTAACAAATGAATTAGGTCAGACATACCTATGGCTTGAGATATAGAACGTTGACTCAACCGTGAGAAACTTATCTTACAATCAAGTTGTCTTCTTTAATGCATTTAATTCTGAATAACACTGGGAAAACAGGGTTTTTTTCTATAAAACGCGCACACAAATACACACACACACACACACACACACACACACACACATACGTGTATTTATGCATGCATGCATGTATGTATCTATGTATGTATGTATCCGTGTGGGCGTGGATATATTGGTAAAGGCGTGTCCATAAAGGCGCAGGCGTGGCTATATAGGTGAAGGTGTGGCTATGTGGTTAAGAAGCTTGCTTCCCAACCATGTGGTCCTGGGTTCAGTCCCACTGCGTGGAATTGTGGTATGACGTCAGTAACTGGGGAGCTGACCGCTGACCGGAACCGTGAACTGACCGGAAGAGGAAGAAGGACAGAGGGAGCCTCGATCGGCATTATGTGCCCTTTTCGAACGGGGTTGTTGTGACAAGAGAACGTGCCAAGCGATCGTCTAGGTGTTGGGAGAAGCAGCTGCTATTTCTAGCGTTCTTCGGGACGGGCCAGCCGCGAGGATCGGATACCGCGGGACAGACTCGTGCAAAGGAAGGAAGGCAAACGAGGTAAGCCGATTACTTCTACTCACACGCATACACCACAGGAATCTTCGAATACTGGGCCAGGCCGACCAAGGTCTTGTGAGTGGATTTAGTACACGTAAACTGAAAGAAGCCATCAAATCTGATCTGTAAAGCTATCTAGCCATTGAAAATAAGATCGCAACAGGTTATATTTAGGGCTGCCATCAAGTACTGATGATTGAACCAAAGCTTTGGATTGATCCCACAGAATGAGAACTCCCACGGAAATCAGGTCTATTACTGACCTTCCTTGAATTGTATTATGTGTAGTGGATGTTGTCGTGAACAGTTCTGCCGGGAATCATGCAACGGAGCGCACCAGACCGCACAACCAACAGCAAGCACCAAACTTTCACAATGCTCGCCTAACAATTGCAAACACCAACATCTTCACCAAACTAACCAACATCACTATACTTACGTACTTTCATGCACGCACGCACAGGCGTACACACACACACACACACACACACACACACACACACATATACGTGCACACGCGCACAGACACACACGCATGCACACATACGCACGCACGGACACACACACGCATGTACACACACACACAGACAGTCACACACACACACACACACACACACACACACACACACACACACACACACACACATTCACATCGGATTTTCAAGGCTGAAGACACAAGACTCCCGCCTGAAAGGTTTGAGTATTTGTCACACAGTGAAAAATATATAAATTCTATTGAAAAAAGATTTTGAGGGGAAAAAATGTCTGATAAAACTGGAACTCTAACACAGAACAGAATTAGAGACAGTGAAAAATAATATAGGTCCGTTCGAAGGATTTATAAGTCAGGTCGCTACATGTTGTAGTGCTACTAGTAATAATGTAAGACTTGGTACTACCTGCGGCATTTTGAATAAAAAATGGTTCTGTGTGGAACAAAAAATAATAATGATAATAAGTCCGCGCGAAGGATTTAATAACTCTGTGTGGAACAAAAAATAATTCTGCTTAGTAGAAAAAATGAAAAGAATTAACGATACATTTAAAGCGAGTCATACCAGAAGATATCAAACGTAAGCAGATATCATCTGTTGAAACTGAAAACTAACTAGTTGCTAAGAAAGTTAAAATGGACAAAGAAAACGCAAGCTATTTTGTGATTGAGGATACTAAACGGATCTATTTCAAAACGGGGGCACCAGTATTTTCTTAACGAAACACTAACGAAACACTTTGAAACTTGGGACACTGGTAGAATGTGTCATATAAAACATCTTTTACTCTTAGTCTTCTTAACAAAAAAACGTACATCGCAAGTTATTCCATGTTAAAGTTGTCGTATTTTTGTAATTTCAGCCAATCACTGATGTCTATTCAGCTGAATAGAGTTACTGCTTGGCGGTCATAAAAATGTTATTCCCTGTGACATATTTCATCCGGTTTAATCGTAATTTATACGCATATATTGTTTATATAATAAATTACGCTGTGCGTATCTATGTGTGTAACAATTTTAGAGTTCGGATTCTAGAGTTAGGGTTAGTTTTAGGGTTAGGGTTAGGGTTAGGGTTAGGGGATTAATATGATATACACCGTTACAGTGCTAACTGTTTTCAACTGAATAGACGTCAGTGATTAGTAGAAATTATCGAAATAAGACAATTTTTTACATGAAATAAATTCGAATACAAAATTTTTTTTCTGTTCTATAACACAAAATAGATAAGTATACGAAGTTTGAAAGTCTTTCGGTACCAAAAACACTACATAAAACATAAATGAAAACTGGTGCCCCCGTTTTGAAATAGATCCTACTAAACAAGTTCCAAGTTCTCCTTGAAAAGACTCCAGATGAAATGTTGATGGAAGTGACTAGTGAAGAATACGTTATGGAAAATTCTGAAATTAGAGAATCGGAGCCGTCTGTTACAGGAAAAGGTCCTACTAAAGATGCTTCGTTGTGGAATCGTTCTAATGCAAACACTTCAAAAGATAATGAAAGTTTGCAAATAACCGATCCATTTTCTGCCGAGAAACGTGTAACGAAAGGGAAAGTCGTTGAAATGGAAAAAAAATATATATGCTGTGAAGAAATAACAAATATAATTCTGTGTAAAACAAGAACAAATCTACATAGTAAGTCCGTGTGAAGGATTCGTATGAAAGTGAAATACATCGACTTGAAGAAATATCAAAACTGGAGATTATTCGAAAGAAAAATAATGTGGAAGAAAAGGAAATAATAAAAAAATGTTGTGTAGAAAAAAAAAAACTTAAAGAGGGGAGGTGTTGTGGCGGACTCTCCCAGGTAAGAAATAGGCTGGTCCACTACTAATAAATAGTGGACTGACACAGTCAGTAATGTCAATTGGCGAAGGTACGGAGTTCAGACCAGTCCCGCAGAGACGACGAAATACATCGCTATAATGGGACATATCACCATCATTGACCATTACTCATGCAAAATACCAGGAAAATGCCAGCATAAGTTTATTGCATCCACGGTCGGCTTCACGGGCCTCGCACCAGCGGCACCAGCCTACTCGGCCGAGCATCGGTTTATCGCCTCGCTGGTGATCGCGCAACCTAATAAGGCGTGTACAACCAATAAGGCGTGTACAGCACCTCATAAACCCTCTCCGACCTATTGACATGATCCTGAATAAGCTAGGGCAAGATATCCAGCGTTAATATAGGTCGCAGGCTGATGAATGCAAGAGTACCATGATCTCAAATGCAACCCAATATTTCATTGCAATATTGTCACAGCACCGTTACTAAAGCTCAGACACATTATCCCACTTGATTTCATATTTAATTAAATTTAAATTACTTCAAATTCCAAGGTCGTCTCCCCTACTGCCTCGGCCAGAATCAGTCATTCAGAAAATGATTATCATTATAGGCTAAAGCGGCGAGCTGGCCGAACCGTTAGCACGCTGAGCAAAATGCCTAGTAGCATTTCGTCAGTCCTTACGTTCTAAGTTCAAATTCCACTTGTGTCAACTTTGTCTTTCGTCCTTTCCTTTCAAGGTCGATAAAATAAGTACCAGTTGAGTACTGAGGTCGATGTAATCGACTTACTCTCTCCCTCGAAACTGTTGTGCCAAAATTTGGAACCGTTATAGTCATTAAAGACGTAATTTTAATTCATTACTATTCCTTAGCTTATTAAACCACGTATTCCTACAACACTAACTATGAAGAAAGTTTAAGCTGTCTACCAATTGTTTTTCTATTCGTTCAGTTCAAGAAACTCTTGTAAAAGTTTCTTTATAAATTTAGCACTGCGGAACAATCTAACCTGAAATTTTGCCAATTCGAACTCAGTTAAGAATGTACACTGCTAACACAGTAATTATACTGCAGTGAACGTTTTATAGAGAAATATAGTTTCTTTCTTTCTTTAATTTTAATTATGCAAGAAACGTTGGTAGAGTAGAGTCATGTGACGTAATTGCTTCAATGTAAAAATATACAAACGTAAAGTCTGGGGGTGGGGCTCAGTTTGGTTCGCGTCAAATTGTGACTTCCTCTAATTATGAATAAAACATTTTTTTCTTCTTCTTCTTGTTTCAGTCATTAGACTGCGGCTATGCTGGGGCACCGCTTTGAAGAAATTCAGTCGAACGAATCAACCCCCCCCTCCACCAGTATTCATTACTTTTTTTGTAAAGTCTGGTACTTAATCCATCGTCTCTTTTGCGAACCGCTAAGTTACGGGGACGTAAACACACCAATACCGGTTGTGAAGCAGTGGTGGAGTACAGACACATGCACAAAGATACACGCAAAAACATACGTGGTGCCGTTGGCGATTTCTTTTCTATCTTTGGACTTGTCCCTTGCTCCTTTCTGACGAAGAGCTATGCTCGAAACGTCAAACTTTCTCCTTTTACTGAGCGTCATACTAATACATTCCTTATACGTCCTCATGGTGTCAGAGTGGAGGCGCAATGGCCCAGTGGTTAGGGCAGCGGACTCGCGGTTATAGGATCGCGGTTTCGATTCCCAGACCGGGCGTTGTGAGTGTTTATTGAGCGAAAACACCTAAAGCTCCACGAGGCTCCGGCAGGGGATGGTGGCGAACCCTGCTGTACTCTTCCACCACAACTTTCTCTCACTCTTACTTCTTGTTTCTGTTGTGCCTGTAATTCAAAGGGTCAGCCCTGTCACACTGGGGTACACGTGTCTGTGGAGTGCTCAGCCACTTGCACGTTAATTTCACGAGCAGGCTGTTCCGTTGATCAACTGGAACCCTCGACGTCGTAAGCGACGGAGTGCCAACAACCAACAACGATCGGAGCAATTCCAGATACAAACATTCAATCTTTACTTTCATACATCATAGTGTATCTAGGAATACATTGTCCAAAAATGTCCATTCTTTTTTTTTTTTTTTCTACTAGATGCTAAAGAAATGACTTTAGAGAGAATTTATCTCGTTGGCTCATCGCCATTATC
>NC_142938.1:68920415-68927915 GCF_046866305.1 Octopus bimaculoides | reverse complement strand
TCTCTCTCTCTCTCTCTTTCTCGCTGTCTGTCATTTTATCGATCTCCATTGCCGAACCGCTAAATTACGGGGACATTTTATCGATCTCTCTCTCTCTCTCTCTCTCTCTCGAACATTCCCCCGTAGTTTTACTCCCGTTTCCGAACATTCCCCCACTCCGTCGCTTTACTCCCGGTTTTTTACGTTCACCCCGTCGTTTTACTCTCGATTTCGAATGTTCCCCCCGCCCAAGTTTTTCAAAATGACCTTGAATTAGGTTGAAGGAAACCTCGGTGTATTCTAATTTGCTGCGAATCTGCTTAACAGATCTCGTGTTGAATATTTGTGCTGTTTTCCCGGCAATCACGTTTAGACACGAAGTGTTTATGTCTTCTGTTTTGGAGAGAGAAAACCACGTGCTTATTAGGAGGTCAATTTCATTATCAGACCAATTTCGTTTGTTGTAAGTCTACTGGTTGTGGAGGCGCAATGGCCCAGTGGTTAGGGCAGCAGACTAGCAGTCGGAGGATCGCGGATTCTATTCCAGATCAGGCGTTGTGTGTTCATTGAGCGAAAACACCTAAAGCTCCACAAGGCTCCGGCAATGGGTGGTGGCGACCCCTGTTGTACTCTTTCGCCCCAACTTTCTCTCACTCTTTCTTCCTGTTTCTTGATTAACGCTGCGATGGACTGGCGTCCCGTCCAGCTGGGGAGAACACATACATCATAGAAACCGGGAAACCGGGCCCATGAGCCTGGCTAGGCTTTAAAAGGGCGCATGATAATAATAATAATAATAATAATAAGTCTACTGGTTAGTTACCATGGTGTGTTTTAAAGTTTTTTCTCTTTCTTTTGTTTTGTTCTGTTTCAGATATATGCATATATTCTTTCTTGCGTGTGTGAGGCTTTGATTATCTGAAGATATTAAAAGAAGTGTATAAAAGAAGTGCATTTGTAGATATATTCTCTTTTATGGGTGTGGGTTTTTGGTTATTTGCTTGTTTGTTTAGAGTTAAATGTGTAGTTAAGTAAACCATCGTATTTACGAGTTTGTATGTTAACACCTGGTTATATATGTATGTTTATATATATATAATAGAGTTATTAATATTTCTAAGTCTCTCTAAAGGAGACTACGGCAGCGGTACTGGAAATTAATAGTTATCGCCAAGCCAACATGGCAGTCCCAAAATTAGGACGAAAGCTGCCGTGAATTAGCTCCAAGAAGCCATCGCCTCTAGCTAGCTATGTGACACACGAAACCTGTGTCCTTTATAACCTTCGAACAGGGGAGGTCAGCAGTGTCCCCCTGCTGGTTTGGCATCTGCAGACTAGACTAGTTTCAGGGTGTTGCCCCTTGTCAATGCAGAGTAGCCAAGCCTTAGCCAGGCGGCGCTGCTGACTATCTGCTCGAAGGTTATTTATCTAATTTCAGTGGAATCTATCCACTGGTTTTCAGAAATAGAGTTATTAATATTTCTAAGTCTCTCTAAAGGAGACTACGGCAGCGGTACTGGAAATTAATAGTTATCGCCAAGCCAACATGGCAGTCCCAAAATTAGGACGAAAGCTGCCGTGAATTAGCTCCAAGAAGCCATCGCCTCTAGCTAGCTATGTGACACACGAAACCTGTGTCCTTTATAACCTTCGAACAGGGGAGGTCAGCAGTGTCCCCCTGCTGGTTTGGCATCTGCAGACTAGACTAGTTTCAGGGTGTTGCCCCTTGTCAATGCAGAGTAGCCAAGCCTTAGCCAGACGGCGCTGCTGACTATCTGCTCGAAGGTTATTTATCTAATTTCAGTGGAATCTATCCACTGGTTTTCAGAAATAGAGTTATTAATATTTCTAAGTCTCTCTAAAGGAGACTACGGCAGCGGTACTGGAAATTAATAGTTATCGCCAAGCCAACATGGCAGTCCCAAAATTAGGACGAAAGCTGCCGTGAATTAGCTCCAAGAAGCCATCGCCTCTAGCTAGCTATGTGACACACGAAACCTGTGTCCTTTATAACCTTCGAACAGGGGAGGTCAGCAGTGTCCCCCTGCTGGTTTGGCATCTGCAGACTAGACTAGTTTCAGGGTGTTGCCCCTTGTCAATGCAGAGTAGCCAAGCCTTAGCCAGGCGGCGCTGCTGACTATCTGCTCGAAGGTTATTTATCTAATTTCAGTGGAATCTATCCACTGGTTTTCAGAAATAGAGTTATTAATATTTCTAAGTCTCTCTAAAGGAGACTACGGCGGCGGTACTGGAAATTAATAGTTATCGCCAAGCCAACATGGCAGTCCCAAAATTAGGACGAAAGCTGCCGTGAATTAGCTCCAAGAAGCCATCGCCTCTAGCTAGCTATGTGACACACGAAACCTGTGTCCTTTATAACCTTCGAACAGGGGAGGTCAGCAGTGTCCCCCTGCTGGTTTGGCATCTGCAGACTAGACTAGTTTCAGGGTGTTGCCCCTTGTCAATGCAGAGTAGCCAAGCCTTAGCCAGACGGCGCTGCTGACTATCTGCTCGAAGGTTATTTATCTAATTTCAGTGGAATCTATCCACTGGTTTTCAGAAATAGAGTTATTAATATTTCTAAGTCTCTCTAAAGGAGACTACGGCAGCGGTACTGGAAATTAATAGTTATCGCCAAGCCAACATGGCAGTCCCAAAATTAGGACGAAAGCTACCGTGAATTAGCTCCAAGAAGCCATCGCCTCTAGCTAGCTATGTGACACACGAAACCTGTGTCCTTTATAACCTTCGAACAGGGGAGGTCAGCAGTGTCCCCCTGCTGGTTTGGCATCTGCAGACTAGACTAGTTTCAGGGTGTTGCCCCTTGTCAATGCAGAGTAGCCAAGCCTTAGCCAGGCGGCGCTGCTGACTATCTGCTCGAAGGTTATTTATCTAATTTCAGTGGAATCTATCCACTGGTTTTCAGAAATAGAGTTATTAATATTTCTAAGTCTCTCTAAAGGAGACTACGGCAGCGGTACTGGAAATTAATAGTTATCGCCAAGCCAACATGGCAGTCCCAAAATTAGGACGAAAGCTGCCGTGAATTAGCTCCAAGAAGCCATCGCCTCTAGCTAGCTATGTGACACACGAAACCTGTGTCCTTTATAACCTTCGAACAGGGGAGGTCAGCAGTGTCCCCTTGCTGGTTTGGCATCTGCAGACTAGACTAGTTTCAGGGTGTTGCCCCTTGTCAATGCAGAGTAGCCAAGCCTTAGCCAGGCGGCGCTGCTGACTATCTGCTCGAAGGTTATTTATCTCCCCTGTTATTTATCGCCAAGCCATGTTGGCTTGGCGATAACTATTAATTTCCAGTACCGCTGCCGTAGTCTCCTTTAGAGAGACTTAGAAATATTAATAACTCTATTTCTGAAAACCAGTGGATAGATTCCACTGAAATTAGATAAATAACCTTCGAGCAGATAGTCAGCAGCGCCGCCTGGCTAAGGCTTGGCTACTCTGCATTGACAAGGGGCAACACCCTGAAACTAGTCTAGTCTGCAGATGCCAAACCAGCAGGGGGACACTGCTGACCTCCCCTGTTCGAAGGTTATAAAGGACACAGGTTTCGTGTGTCACATAGCTAGCTAGAGGCGATGGCTTCTTGGAGCTAATTCACGGCAGCTTTCGTCCTAATTTTGGGACTGCCATGTTGGCTTGGCGATAACTATTAATTTCCAGTACCGCTGCCGTAGTCTCCTTTAGAGAGACTTAGAAATATTAATAACTCTATTTCTGAAAACCAGTGGATAGATTCCACTGAAATTAGATAAATAACCTTCGAGCAGATAGTCAGCAGCGCCGTCTGGCTAAGGCTTGGCTACTCTGCATTGACAAGGGGCAACACCCTGAAACTAGTCTAGTCTGCAGATGCCAAACCAGCAGGGGGACACTGCTGACCTCCCCTGTTCGAAGGTTATAAAGGACACAGGTTTCGTGTGTCACATAGCTAGCTAGAGGCGATGGCTTCTTGGAGCTAATTCACGGCAGCTTTCGTCCTAATTTTGGGACTGCCATGTTGGCTTGGCGATAACTATTAATTTCCAGTACCGCTGCCGTAGTCTCCTTTAGAGAGACTTAGAAATATTAATAACTCTATTTCTGAAAACCAGTGGATAGATTCCACTGAAATTAGATAAATAACCTTCGAGCAGATAGTCAGCAGCGCCGCCTGGCTAAGGCTTGGCTACTCTGCATTGACAAGGGGCAACACCCTGAAACTAGTCTAGTCTGCAGATGCCAAACCAGCAGGGGGACACTGCTGACCTCCCCTGTTCGAAGGTTATAAAGGACACAGGTTTCGTGTGTCACATAGCTAGCTAGAGGCGATGGCTTCTTGGAGCTAATTCACGGCAGCTTTCGTCCTAATTTTGGGACTGCCATGTTGGCTTGGCGATAACTATATATATATATATATACATATATATATATACATATATATACATACATACACACGCATATATATATATATATATATATATATATATATAATCTCTTTACTCAGGGACTAGTAGACCTGACACCGTTCAGTAATCGGTGTGCATTCAAAGCAATGATTAGTAATTTTACGAAACCGGTATGCTTTTGAATCTCTTTAACAATTCACAATAACGACTCTTATTACTTTTATTCCTGCCTCAGTTCATCTATTTGTATATTTCTATCGTCACTTTTCATAAAACGCCTTTACTTTTTTTGATTTCCAATATGCATTTTCACTTATTTTTCTTCTTACTTTCCCTTACTTTTCACGTGTAGTTTCTATTTTCTTTATATATATATATATATATATATATATATATATATATATATATATATATATATATATATATATATATATATATTACAGAAAAGAAAGTAAATTTAGAACGCAGTATAGCTATAAAAACATTCGACGCTTCCAAAGTTTATTTACTATATATATATATATATATATATATATATATATATATATATATATATATATATATATATATATATATATATACATAATTTTACTAGTTTCAGCTCGAGGACTACGTCGTAGATAGATAGATAGATAGATAGATAGATAGATAGATAGACATACATACAGACAAACAGACAGACAGGCAGGAAGACAGACACACACACACACACATGTCTTGAAAATATATTTCATAAAAATAGTAAACTGTTTAATGTTCATACACAGCTCTTAAGTGGTAGTGATGAGTTATTTCCCCTTAAATATCTGAAGTGTCAATGCCAAGAAAAGGAAAAGAAAGTTAAAGGAAAATGAAGCAATCGAAGAAGGAAAATTGAAAATAGGGCGAAGTAAGTACAATGTAATCTCAAGATCGATACATCGATAATAGAAGGAGATGTAGTGAATATAAGCAATAGATCTCTTTGTGTTATTCTCTCCCTAGTCTCCGTTTGTTCTGTTTCTTATTATTGAGTTATCGATCTCTCTCATATCTACATTTATTCTAATTTTCAATTATTTCTTTTAATCTTCGATTTTTTCATTATTCTTTTATGGATCCTTTTTCTTTATCGTTTCATTTTTTTAATTACTTTTTTCCATATAACATTTTTTTACATTCTAGGAAATAATTCGGGCCGCCTCCTCGGAACTATCCAAGAAGTAATTTCCCCCTCCTCGGAACTTTCCAGGAAGTGATTCCTCCCCCTCCTCCCCTCCTTGGATCTTTCCAGGAAATAATTTCCCCCCTCCTCGGAACTTTCCAAGAAGTAATTCACCCCCTTCTCCTCGGAACTTTCCAGGAACTAATTCGATCCCCTCCTCGGAACTTTCCAGAAAGTAATTCGCACCCTCCTCGGAACTTTCCAGGAAGTAATTTCCCCCTCCTCGGAATTCTCCATGATGTGATTTGCTCCCCTCCTCAGAACTTTCCAGGAAGTCATTCACCCCATTCCTCGGAATTTTCCCGAAAGTAATTCGCCCTCTTCCCTCCTCGGAACTTTCCCAGAAGTAATTTCCCACCTCCTAGGAACTTTCCAGGAAGTGATTCTTCCCCCTCCTCCCCTTCTTTGGAACTTTCCAGGAAGTAATCCCACTTCCTCGGGACTTTCCAGGAAGTAATTTTTCCACAATGTCTAAAAGTGAATTAAGAAAGAAAACTGGAAGCGTCAGCGAAGTGATATTCTACTGTCATTTCCACTTATGATTTGGAAACACGAATGCAATATCTATAGTAACTGGCAGTGTATAAATCAAATTTTGAAAAACAGAAACTGAAACCTTTAGAATTGTTAAATTTAATAACGAACTACAAATTAGGTAACATATTTCAGGTTAAGAAGCTCGGTTTGCAATCAAGCGATTTTGAGTTCAGTCCCACTGCGCTGCACCCTGTGCGCGTCTTCTTCTACATCCCCGGATTGATCAGAATCTTGTGAGTAAATTTAATAGACGGAAACTGTGTAGAAGCCCGTCGTATGTACATGCATGCATGTGTGTGTGTGTGTGTGTGTGTGTGTGTGTGTGTGTGTGTGTGTGTGTGTTTGGCCCCCGTTATTTCTTGACAACCGGTGTTGTGTTGGCCTGTTTACATCTCCGTAATTTTGCGGTTTTACAGAAGAGTCCGATAAGCAGCAGACTTTCAAATAAGCGCTGGATTCGGGTTTACAAATATTTTCGACAAATACCGTTCAAGGCAGTGCCTCAACATGGCAGCAGTTCAATGACGGAAACCAAACGAAATATAAAACACAAAAGCTAATTTGAGAATATTGTTGATTGTTCCAGCTAAAGTGATATCAGCCGGCAGATCTAGCGAACTTCAACATGTATTGAAAAGGGGAAAGCTGATTTTGATAGTGTTGTTTGCAGATAAAAATAAAAAGCCAGAAAAATTCATTTCATTAGCTAATTAAGGGTTGTCATTACTTTGTATAAAATACATTATTATCTGATCATTCCGCTACACAGGGATTAAAGTAATACATTTATGAAAGTTTACCGGGGGTCATATTCAGATAGTGTGTGATTAGCTTTCATATTTTGTAACTATCAACACTGTGTCATAAAAATATTGTCAGACAAAAAGAAAATGACGGCTGTCATGTGTGCCATTAACTTCATATAGAGGACGCACGTGTCTATCTATCTAGCTATCTATCTCTTTCCCTATCTCTCTCTCTCTCTCTCTCTCTCTCTCTCTCTCTCTCTCTCTCTCTCTCTCTCTCTCTCACTCTCTCACTCACTGAGTGGCTGTGTGGTAAGAAGCTTGCTTCCCAACCACATGGTTCTGGGTCCAGCCCCACTGCGTGGCACCTTCTACTATAGCCTCGGGCCGACCAAAGCCTTGTGAGTGGATTTGGTAGACGGAAACAGAAAGAAGCCCATCGTGTATATATATATATATATATATATATATATATATATATATATATATATATATGTGTGTGTGTGTGTGTGTGTGTGTGTGTGTGTGTGTGTGTGTGTGTATCGGTAAAGGTCTTACATTCAAAGGATGGTTCCCGGAAGAGAAAATTACATTTATAAAAACATCTTTTATTCCTTTGGAATAGAGT
>NC_142938.1:68910415-68915415 GCF_046866305.1 Octopus bimaculoides | reverse complement strand
GTTGCTGATGCATCTTCATTTCCCGTGTTTTTCTTCTAATATATTCTGTGATTAATACACTTAAGATAATTAGTGTCCTACCTCGGATTTACTAATTGTAACTCTTAGAAGAAAATATAACGACAAATACGGATTGCCGTAATACTAAGGAGACAATTTAGTTAATAGGGTTCTGTTTCCACAGAGTGCTTAAAGAGGTATTCACCTGGATTTATTTGATCCCCATTTTCTTTCACACACACACACACACACACACACACACACACACACACACACACACACACACACATATATATATACATATATATATATATTACGGATATGTACTTGCATAGCAAGTGGCCTAATCTGAGATTGTGTGCTGAGACAAAAACAATTGCAGCGTGGAAGGTGTTTATAAGCCATTTAAAAAGAACATACACACACACACAAAACGGTTAGAATCACTGCAACATTCAAATTTAATTTGTCAAAATATTTTCGTCGCTGTGAAACCGCAACCTGTTCGTTGACAAAATTCCGTGCTGCACACACACACACACACACACACACACACACACACACATACATGCATACATACATACATACATACATACATACATACATACATACATACATACATACATACATACATGAGAAACTGTGCACAGTTGTGGAAATTAGCTGCCTAGCGGACGTTAACATAAAACTGAAGATCAGTAAAAAAGAAGACACCTATGCCGAACTATTGAGAAATCTGCAGCTACTCTATCCAGATTACAAGTTTAGGTTTATACCTGTAATTATTGGGGTCTTGGGATATGTAACAAACTGCCTAAACACCAATCTTGAGAAATTAAGCTTCTCAAATCTAGAAAGGAGAAAGCTAATTCAAAGACTACAGATCCAATCCATTACTGGAACTGTAAAAATCTGCAAAACTTTCCAGAAGTTTATCATTTAAATATATATGAGCATGTCTAGATATGCAACTATATACATACATAAAACACACAAAACTGCACATACATACATACATACATACATACATACATACATACATACATACATACATAATACAAAAATACCCTGTTGTTGAAGTTGAAATTCCAATGAAGGAGCCTTGGATCTGCGTTAGAAACCGGTTCTTTCTCTATTGGCAAGAAATCTTGAAATAAACGGAATAATGACATACATACATACATACATACATGCATGCATATATACATACATACATACATACACACATACATACATACATACACATGTATGTCTGTGGGCGTGAGTGCGCATGCTTTTTTTTAATGTCAAACACAAACCTTGGTTAGTATTGAGTTTCTTTGGAGCTGAACATAAATACCCCACAGAATGTTTGAATCAACTGAAAATAACCTGCGAGAAATCAGTTTCATACAAAACTGAAAAATTCATCTTTCTAATGAGATTTCTGTTCACAAATGTAAATGATATTATAACTGTACAGATTAGTGTTACAGGAAATAAGGTGGAAATTTAGATTTCGATATCGTGTATCGTATATCCCTGTAACACTTGGTATAGACAGTAGAACTTCCTTTTTTGTATGAAACTGATTTTTCTTTGGTTATTTTTAAGTTTATGAAGTGTTCAGGTTTTTTTTTTTACAACCAATAAACCCCTGCTGCTAAAAACCACACGAAAACACGTTCGCATTTCATATCGACTGTATACGTACATACACACGAAAGCGGAGGTAGATAGGTAGGCAGAGATAGATAGATAGATAGATAGATAGATAGATAGATAGATAGATAGATAGATAGATAGATAGATATATGGATATATATCTGAACATATGCAGAATCTACTCTCCCACCACTCACTTCTTCCTTCTGGATATCAAATATTAAAGATTTCAATTACTCTTCCTTATTGCCTCAAATCTGTTATGTCTACCACGCATCAATCCCACCGCCCCCAAACATCGTGCATTGAAACATTCCTGCTTCCTTCTCTCTCTCTCTCTCTCTTTCTCTCTCTCTCTCTCTCTCTCTCTCTCTCTCTCTCTCTCTCTCTCTCTCTCTTTCTATCTCTCATATAACCCTTCTCTGAAGTGATTCTTCATGGCTCTTACAATTCTTTAACACCAATGTTCTTGATGCACAGGCCGCCGAGTCTTTTGCATTCTAGAACCGTGTTTAACAGTTCGTACCAATATGTACCCGTTTCTCTGATTGATATACTAATACTTTAAGCTCTGTTAACCTCGTACAAACCTCTAAATACAACCTTTACCCATCCATCACTTTACCTTCACACGATGTATCATCAAACTATTACGTAATCAAATTGCAACACTTACTCTTTTTATTGCATAAAATCCCCTCTGAAACCTCTGGTAACCAGTTAGTTAGCTAACTGAACGACGCTCTGCCAACCTTAAGCCGATTTCTCTTCACAGCAAATTTGGTTCAACCTTGATCTATTTGAAATATTTATGTAAATGACCCTCCTCCATAATATGTACGTTTCATGTAGCTCGTACAACTGTTATGTCTCAACGCTACTGCTATCTAGCACCTTCGGATGATCTCTACTCAACCGCTACACAACTGCTACTCGACTGCTACTCAACACCTCTACCACGGCCAGACTACCTTTATTTATGTCTTGGGAGATCCTACTTCTTCGCCTGGGGGTGTCGACACAACAACAACAAAACTACATTGCCTGCAAAAGCCGCCAGATAATCAATCTACGTCATTACAGCAGTTATACGGAAAAATACCAGCATAAACACCACATGGATGAAGGTGGACATTCAGCATCACTGACTTGTAGGATTTTTCTCGCCACATAAAACCAGTTAGCATTTAGGTAAGGTCTGCTTTCGATGGAGTAGTTGCAGGGCATACACGCATACGCAAAATAGCCAACTCACAAAAATGTTGTCAATCGCCAGTCTCACCACAGCTTACATACAAGAATGACTTTGAAGTCCCGGTTTGCTCGCTTTCGTCAGATTTCGTAACTTCGCAGTCACTGTCGACATTTTCCTTGTAAATCATAACAAATATAAACTTCTCTAAAAAAAAAAAAAGTATCGAGTAATCCTTCAGTTTAATATTGAAATGTTTTTATAAATAACTTAACAGAAAACAAACATATATTTACCTATCTGTGTGCGTGTGTGTAAGTGTGTGTGTGTGTGTGTGTGTGTGTGTAAGTGTGTGTGTGTGTGTGTGTGTGTGTGTGTGTGTGTGTGTGCGTGCGTGTGTGTATGCGTTTGTATATATTTGTAGTTTGTGCACGCGTAAACCAAGCGGTTCGGCATAAGGAACCGGTGAAATAAGTACCAAGTTTAAAACTATGTACTGGGGTCAATTTGTTCAACTAAACCCTTCAAGGCTGCAGTCCAATGATTAAAACAAGTAAAAGATACAAACATATATATATATATATATATATATATATATACAACGATTAACTGGTAAATGAAGCAATCGGTTAATTTCATTTCATTCTTTCCTACCGCTCACGACCTCAGTTATGTGTATTACATAATTAATTATGTTTGAGCCGTCCTAAGTTCCACATCTTCAGAAGACAAATAATAAAACTAATAGTATCATAACCTGTATCAGTGTATTTATGATGTCTACAGTAATAAAGAGGAGCAGAGAGGAGCAAAAAGATGTAGTCATACAAGCTTATATTGCAGTCAGTTAAGTAAAGATATACAGTATATCATAGAAAACGATTAGCGACGGAAACAGATTCGTACGAGCTGACATAAAAGATGAATAAATGTACGGCGGTGTTTAAAAATCTCTGAATGAATTTGAGGAATGGAGATTAAGGAGTATAAACCTTCATAGAGACAGTTTGATTTCAAATACAAGATACCTAACATCAAAGAATCACATTAATTTCAAGGGGTATATAGAGACTCTAAGTCTAGAACTTAACATATATCCTACATATCGATAGGAATTTATTATGTCTGCAATACAAACAGATGCATACATATACAAATGTATAAACTTCTACACACACATACATATATACATACATACACGCATACATATATGTATGTATGTATATGTATGTGTGTATATGTATGTGTGTGTGTATGTATATATACGTATATATATATATTCATGTATACATATATATGAGTGCGTGTGTGTATATGAATGTATAAATCTATATGTTAAAACCATTATCTAACTGCTGTTCTAATATGGATTAATGTATTAACATGCTGTAGATGTATATCTGTATACACACACACATACACACACACACACACACACACACACACACACACACACACACACACACACACGCGCACTCATACACACACGCGCACAGGCACAAACAGACACACACGAACAGAGACTTATATATGTGAGTGTGTGTGTGTGTGCGTAAATAAAATGAACTATGAGCAATAGCAGAGCGGCCAATCAAGTACTGGAACAATATTGACAAATGCAGGTATATCAAATACCATACAACATAAATGCGTGGTTTATAAAAAGCATCTCTGCCTCTAGAAGATATATTATAATTGCCAACTGGCGATTAAAACCAGTTCCATTTGAGAAGGGGTGATAATCACAAGAATCAAGAATTCTCCAAAGTCGATAGGTCATTACAGAAAACGACAGGTTTTTTTGTTTTTTTTTGGAGATAAGAAGATGGATCTCCGTCATTGATCGACGACGATTCAGTTGTTCGATCAACTGAGCAATCTGCTTCTGAATCGATGTGTTAATAGCAAAGCATTCAACTGACATGTGTGCCCTTCATGTAATTCTCTGGGGTAATAAAAAGTGAAGCAGTATATGACCAAGGCTGGGCCTTTAAATTACAGGTGCTACCCACTTGATAGGCTTCCATACAGTTATTACACTCACATAGTATAAGTTGTTCCAAAGCATAGAAAGTTTAACAGATACCACACAACGTGGCTGCAAAACAAACTTCTTAATCATTCAGCCACAATGCACCTCCATGTGCGTGTGCGTGTGTGCGCG
>NC_142938.1:68900415-68902915 GCF_046866305.1 Octopus bimaculoides | reverse complement strand
AATGAAAGCAACCAACGTATGCAACATTCATATCGATTCCGAAGAACTTGTAGCTTTCATCATTAGAGATTAGAGGAGATAGGCAAACCGTTGATGTACATGTTATCTGTCTGGTCGACAATCTTTTTTCGGTTGACTTGCCCAAACTCCATTCCTATATCTCGTGAGAATTTTTATTTAGAGCAACATTATCAATGTATCCTTCTTGTATGTATGTATGTATGTATGTATGTATGTATGTATGTATGTATGTATGTATGTATGTATGTATGTATGGGAGAATTTACGAAAAAAACAACAACAGACGAGGACAAGTGGTGTAAACAACAAAAGGATGTATTAGTTTAATGCTCGGGAATAGAGAAAGTCTTTAACGTTTCGAGCTACGCTCTTCAACAGAAAGAAATAAGGAGAAAAACAAGGAGAAAAACAAGGAGAAAAACACGGAGAAAAAATTTTTAATGTAGTGGTCAGCGATCTATGTATGTATGTATGTATGTATGCATGCATGCATGTATGTATGTATGTATGTATGTATGTATGTGTGTGTGTGTGTGTGTATGTATGTATGTATGTATGTATGTATAAAAGGAACAAACAACATTTTAGAGAAACTGACGGTAGTCTGCGTTGGTAAAATTGTGTTAATCGGTGAAGTTTAAAGTTTCTTAAGTTCTACACCGTTGAGAGAGGAGATTCCGCAAAAAATTGTTCATCAGGAAGAGAGAAAAAGTTCTTTCGTTGTTTTGTTGTAAAATCAGATTCATTCTTTTTTCTCAAGTTCCTACACACTTTCATTTCGTCTTTGGTACTGAAATGTTCTCCACTCCTGCTCCATACGGACACCCATGCAGCTAGAAACAGCAATCATATCTCTCGCAAATTACACCCGACTGACTTTCAAGAAGCGGGATACATTCAATAATGTTCCTCTAAATAAATATCAGGATGGTCACTGCTGGAGTGGTTTTGATCCCTTAATCATAAGCCTGTTCAATGAAGGCAGACACGTGATTAAGCAACGAGTACAGCAACGGTAATAACAACGAATTGGTGCTCACTAGTTTCCATCATAATCTCCACCTTGTTTTATTTAACGTCTTCAATAACCCTTTCTACTATAGGCTCGATTTATGACATTTTTGAGAAAAGAAACCACTCGATAACATCGACTCCAGTGCTCGACTGATATATATTTCATCGACCTCGAAAAAATGAAAGGTAAAATCGACCTCGGCGGAATTTGAACTCAGAATGTAAAAACGGACGAAATGTTGCTAAGCATTTTAGCCGGCGTGTTAACGATTCCGCCAGCTCGAAGCCTTAACGCCTTATTGTTGTTGTTGGCACTCCGTCGCTTACGGTGTCGAGGGTTCCAGTTGATCTGATCAACGGAACAGCCTGCTCGTGAAATTAACGTGCAAGTGGCTGAGCACTCCACAGACACGTGTACCCTTAACGTAGTTCTCGGGGATATTCAGCGTGACACAATGTGACAAGGCTGACCATTTGAATTACAGGCACAACAGAAACAGGAAGTAAGAGAAAGTTGTGGTGGAAGAGGACAGCAGGGTTCGCCACCATCCCCTGCAGGAGCCTCGTGGAACTTTAGGTGTTTTTGCTCAATAAAAACTCACAACGCCCGGTCTGGGAATCGAAACCACGATCTTACGACCACGTGTCCGCTGCCCTAACCACTGGGCCATTGCGCCTCCACCTTAACGCCTTACTAAATAATACAACTACAGTGGTGTGCAAATTGTGAATTTCCTTCTTAACTTCATCTACTTTGATTTATAATTTCCTGCACTTGTTGTCGAGACGGATCGTTGTTTTAATAAGACTGCAGTTTACAAAAATATCCGGTAATTAAGTAGTGGACATGTTTTGATGTTTGTGAAATGTTTTGATTAAATTAAATTCAACTTTTTCTAAAAAAAAAAATCAAAAGAGACATAATTCTTTCCAAGAAAATGACAAATGACTAAAGATGTTGCTTGATCAGTAATTAAGTAATTACATCATTAAACAGTGTGTTACAAGCGGTTAAATATGTCTGTCGTTTGCAGTGAAGCGAAGAATATTGGGGGCTTAGTGATGTATATTCCATAATGGGGCATAAATATATCTGTATGTCTGTGCGTAATATGTACACACACACACACACATACACACGTACATGCATGCATACATACATACATACATACATACATACATACATACATATTTTCGTGAGTATACTGAAAAGCTCCTGAATTTGGGTAAAAGAAAATACAGGAGGATCAGTTAATTATGATTCTAATCAATATATTCTCCTCTCAGGTTCACACACTTATTGCAGCGGTCCTTCAGTTTCTCTAAGTCACGGAAAAGAACTCGGAAGGTTGGGCCTCAAACAAGGCCTTTCGTGATACTCTTAAAGCCAGGAACTTTTCACCATCCCTTCGTATACATATATATTTATATATACACAAACATATATATATATACATACATACAT
>NC_142938.1:68875415-68895415 GCF_046866305.1 Octopus bimaculoides | reverse complement strand
CTTAATCCCTGTTTGACCTTGCTTGTCCCCTCTATGTTTAGCTCCTTGTGTGCAATTAAGAAATAAGTATTTCGTCTGCGGCTACGTTCTGACTTCAAATTCCGCCGTGGTCGACTTTGCGTTTCAACCTTTCGGGGGTCCATGAAATAAGTACTAGTTACGCACTGGCGTCGATGTAATAGATGTACCCTCTGGGCTGTGAGTACATTTAATGTTGTTCACTCTCTTGCAAACATTCAGATCAGACCTTTGTTGCCACCCACTTTTTCTGCTGAGAATGACCTGCAGTTGTTGAGTTGAAGTATCAACCTCAACGATTGCACCAGTCTGAGGAAGACAGCAAAAATTATGAACACTGCAAAAATTATGAACACTGCCCGTCCTCTTCTGATTTAATTATTAAAAACACATGCATGCGTATCTGTAATCTGTATTTTAAATATTGTTATAACGTAAGACGAATAATAATACTGTGTTCAGATAATAACAATGATATATTATAGAACGAGAACACATGGCAACAATTTCCAACCTAAGTGCAAAATGGCGAACTGTAACTTCAGTTGTCCACGATGTAAAATGAACCGTCTGTCTCACAGTAAGCGTGCTTAGACGAAAAGAGTCAATCCACAACAATGAGTCGATGTATATCTAACGTCATCTGATAGAGTCAATTAAGTGTCCCCTCAGATGAATCGACGTATGCTTAAATAATAAATGCTGTGAGAGTGAAAAACATCACATGACAGAATCGTGTCCATTAATTTTGTATCAAGACAACTGAACCTGTCTCAAATATAATTAATATTAATAAGGCGACAAGCTTAGCAAGATCGTTAGTGTGCCGGTTAAAAATGCCTAGTAGCAGCATTTTGCAGAGGTCGTCTTTGCATTTCATCCGTTCGGAGTTGATAAAATAAGTACGAGTTGAGCACTGGGGTCGATCTAATCGACTTACCCCTCCTCCGAAATTGCTGGCCTTATAATATAATTTACATATATACCAATATAATTTACATCAATAATATAATTTACATTAATAATATAATTTACATTAATAATATAATTTACATTAATAATACCACCAGTACATTAATAATACCACCAGTACATTAATAATACCACCAGTATTTGCAAAATATAGTATTATGCATCTATACATATGAATGTATTTCTTTGTGTATTCGTGATCAATGTTTTAATGTAATTTGCACTCTTAAACTAACTATTATAACCGCCAATATCTGAAAGAGAGTGTTGCTATGTATGTGTGGATATAGTCCGCTCCATGCATGATGAGGTACGTGTATATGGGAATGTTTTACTCTAATAACTATAGTAGCTGTCAATATCTGACAGGCATTGTGTGAGTATACATTTGTTGTATGTGAGTACGTGATCTGATCAATAAGTATCCGGACCGTTACCAGAGTAACAAAGTTAAAGCATGCAGAGTGGAGCGGCTTGGCACAGATTGATCTTGAACCTTGCTGTGCATGCGCACCAAGTTTTAGCGTTCTAGCTCACTTCCACTGTTTACAGCAGTGCTTGGAAGTAAGGTGTGTAGCGTGTGATCGTCACATTGACCATGACAGAGAAAGTTGAGCAGAAAATCTGCATCAAATTTTGCCAAAAACTTGGCGATACCTGCTCAGAGGCCTACGCGAAGTTTTCAAAATATTTTCATCGTTCTCGACACAATCAAGGAGATCTTGTGCAACTGAAACCCGAGAGTCTTTTCCATCAGCTGAAAGCAGTTTTGGCACAAACTTGGCAGACACGCGTCTCATACCCAAATCTTCTGTGATAATGGACTGAACTGAACCGTAACTAATCTACACATCATCTGATAACTCACGGATGGTGAAATGATGATTTCCCATCACTGCTGCACGCATATCTGAGATGTTTTTCTCAGGTCTACTGGTTGCGGGTCTCCCTGGACGTTTGTCAATATTGACATTTTTTCGGCCATCTTGGAGAAGTCTAAACCCTTCGTACACTTGTGGCTCATACACTCTTCTCCATACACTTTCTGCAACTTTGCATAAGCCTCTGAACAGGTATCGCCATGACAACTTCCTATCATGGTCAATGCGACGATCACACGGTACACTCCCTTCTAAGCACTGCTGTAAACAGCGGAAGTGAGCAAGAACGTTAAAACTTAGTGCGCATGCACAACAGAGTTCGAGGTCAATCTTTGCCAAGCGGCTTCACTCAGCACGCTTTAGCCTCGTTAGTATGGCAACAGTCCGGATACTTATTGATCGGACGTCATATTCAATTTTTGTGTGACGAATTTGATTTTTTTTAATATTCCACACATCACTCACCCTGTACTTATTTTATTTTTAAAGCCTGGTACTTATTTTATCGGTATCTATTAACCGAATTGCTAAGAACGTAAAGAAATCAACACCGGTTGTCGAGTGATGGAGGTAACAAACATAGTCATAAAGACACACTTACATAATGCACATACACGCATACACGTTCACACAGCTATATTTACGACAGGGCTCCACGCAGTTTCCGTCTCCCAGATTCACTCTCAAGGTATTGGTTGTCCCGTGGCTGTGGTTGAAGCCTCTTACCCAAGGTGCGGCGCATGAGGACTGAAACCCGATGCAACCAATGAAGCAAGCAAACTTGGCTCCCACATAACAAAAAAACAGTTGCACCTAATTTTTCGCTGGTTGCATATGTCAGCTGTGAGGAATGAAAATAAATCATTCTAAGTAGTACGCGTGCAGAATTACTTTTGCACACGAGTCAGTTTTCGGTATGCAACGTTAGAGAACGTGCCAGACAAACCAAGCTCTACGATCAAGAAATATGTATTTGTAAGATTATGCTTTCATAACAGAAGCCTAAAGCCACGTACTACATTCGGGGGTGGAGTAGAATCGTATTTAACTGTTGTTTGACTATTTTATAAATGTCTCACACCCGCTTATACGTATTTACCGAGTTAAAAAGTATTCTTTTTTTTTCTTTTTTATCTTATTGTTGCTGTCTTAGTCTCCTCCCTCGTCTTCTTCCTACTCTTCTTCTTCTTCACCTTCTTTTTCTTCTCCTTCTCTTCTTTCTTCTCTTCGTTCTTTTCCTCCTTATTCTTTTTTTCTTCTTTCTTCTCTTTTTCCTCCTCTTCTTTTCTTTTTCTTTGGATCTTCTCCTCCTCCTCCTCCAACTTCTCCCTTTTCTCCTCTTGTTTTTTTTCCTCCTTCTTCTTTGCTTCTCTCTTCTCCTTCTCCTCTTCTTTCTCCTCTTTCTTTCTCAGCCTCGTATCCCTCCTCTTTTTTTTCTTCTTCTTCTTCCTCTTTCTCCTCCTCCGCCCCCTTCTTCTTCTTGAGCTAGTTCATCTATAATGGAACAGCTTAGGAGTCTTGGAGCTGGGAGTTGTTAGTTGTTTGGTGGTGGTGGCGAAGGTGGTAGGGTGTGGAGAAAATGGAAGCGTCTCAGTAGATGGTCGCCGCTACCAGCCTAAGCATTTCTGACGAGTCAACGTTGAAGTTTATCCACTACCAGTGATAATTAAACCATAGAACTGGGGAGCTCCGACCAGTTAGCTTTGTGGTTCCTAAAGCGGGCGGTACTGTCCACCTGAGAGCGTGGAAAGATCCAGTGGGGTGGAGGTGTTGAAGAAAGGCGGGTGATAATAGGGTGGTGAAAGTAGAGTGATGGATGTTAAAACAACTAGATAATGGGTTAATTAGATCAAGATTTATTTGTAAAATACTATTGTTTTGAATTTGAAGCAGAAAGGGGTCTACGCTTGTTGGGGTGAGAAGGTGGGGCGCTTGGAATGTGGCCTGGATGCCAAGAGGGCGGCAGCCTGAAAAAGTTTGGGAACCACGGAATTAGCTGATCTGAAGTACCATAGGTCTGAGAGAGGAAGGTGTTCCATAGTATGTGGGTGTGCGGCAAGATTTGTGCAATAAGGCACAAATTTTGCCGACCCGGTAGCTATAGAGACAGTTGTAGACTGTTGGAGGTTTGGAGATGAAGAAAGACATCTAAATTACTTCGAGTGTTTGTGAGTCGGTCAGAGATACATGCAGGTGGTGGAACTATTATAGCTCTTGTGGAGAGTTGAAGATTTTAAGATACCCGTTATCTTTAAGGATATCATATTTCATTGGATGAGCGTGAAAGCCAAGACGTGTTGTGAGCAATGAAGTCAGCGAACACGAAGAATTCGGAAGGTGTGAAGTAGGAGAGATGTTTTCTATGCAGAAAGATATATGGTAAAGTGAGAGAGATATCTTCGATGCAAGAAGAGACGTGGTGAAGTAAGAGAGATATCCTCGATGCAAGAAGAGACGTAGTGAAGTGAGAGAGATATCCTCGATGCAGGAAGAGATGCGGTGAAGTGAGAGAGATATCTTCGATGCAGGAAGATATATGGTAAAGTGAGAGAGATATCTTCGATGCAGGAAGATATATGGTAAAGTGAGAGAGAGATCCTCGATGCAGGAAGAGATGCGGTGAAGTGAGAGAGATATCTTCGATGCAGGAAGATATATGGTAAAGTGAGAGAGATATTCACGATGCCAGAAGAGACGTGGTGAAGTGAGAGAGGTATCTTCGATGCAGAAAGATATATGGTAAAGTGAGAGAGATATCCTCGATGCCAGAAGAGACGTGGTGAAGTGAGAGAGATATCCTCGATGCAGGAAGAGATGCGGTGAAGTGAGAGAGATATCTTCGATGCAGGAAGATATATGGTAAAGTGAGAGAGATATCTTCGGTGCAGGAAGATATATGGTAAAGTGAGAGAGATATCCTCGATGCCAGAAGAGACGTGGTGAAGTGAGAGAGATATCTTCGATGCAAGAAGAGACGTGGTAAAATGAGAGAGATAGCTTCGCTGCAGGAAGAGATGCGGTGAAGTGAGAGAGATATCTTCGGTGCAGGAAGATATATGGTAAAGTGAGAGAGATATCTTCGGTGCAGGAAGATATATGGTAAAGTGAGAGAGATATCCTCGATGCCAGAAGAGACGTGGTGAAGTGAGAGAGGTATCTTCGATGCAGAAAGATATATGGTAAAGTGAGAGAGATATCCTCGATGCAGGAAGAGATGCGGTGAAGTGAGAGAGATATCTTCGATGCAGGAAGATATATGGTAAAGTGAGAGAGATATCTTCGGTGCAGGAAGATATATGGTAAAGTGAGAGAGATATCCTCGATGCCAGAAGAGACGTGGTGAAGTGAGAGAGATATCTTCGATGCAAGAAGAGACGTGGTAAAATGAGAGAGATAGCTTCGCTGCAGGAAGAGATGCGGTGAAGTGAGAGAGATATCTTCGATGCAGGAAGATATATGGTAAAGTGAGAGAGATATCTTCGGTGCAGGAAGATATATGGTAAAGTGAGAGAGATATCTTCGGTGCCAGAAGAGACGTGGTGAAGTGAGAGAGGTATCTTCGATGCAGAAAGATATATGGTAAAGTGAGAGAGATATCCTCGATGCCAGAAGAGACGTGGTGAAGTGAGAGAGATATCTTCGATGCAAGAAGAGACGTGGTAAAATGAGAGAGATAGCTTCGCTGCAGGAAGAGATGCGGTGAAGTGAGAGAGATATCTTCGATGCAGGAAGAGATGCGGTGAAGTGAGAGATGTATGATCGATGCAGGAAGATTTATGGTTGAAATGAGATAGATATCGTTGACACAGGAAGAGTTATGATTGAAGAGCTGTTAGTAGTAGGAGGTGTCTGAGGGCAGTAGAGGAAGGAGATGCATTTGGTGCATAGAGATGTTGAGCTAGATCAACTGGAAGCCTTTGTTGCTTATATCCAGATGAAAAAAAAAAACGAATGGCAGGGAAAGTGGAATACATATGCACCGATGTCACCTTTAGTTTGAATTTTTAATGAAGATCGTATATATAATTTTAAGCTACAGGATATATATATATATATATATATATATATATATATATATATATATATATATATATATATATATATATATATACAGGGTGCCCACAAAGTCTGGGTACATGGAGTAAATAAAATCATAACATAAACAATTAAATATAAGAAATAATAATTTTCCTTTTTTACTTTCTCCCCTTGACTTCTTTTTCTGGTGGGTATGTTGAAAGAGAAAGTTTACTCAATAAAGATTACAGATTTAAACCACATGAGAGAACGCATTACCAGTCAGTGTGCTGAAATTGATGGCAATGTAGACTTATTTAATCGAGTTCACCTGAATTTTGCAAGGCGCATCAAGTTATGCATTGAAAATGGTGGAAATCATTTTGAAAATATTATCTATTAGCATTATAATTAAATAAGATTGTTTTATTTTAAAAGTATCTTAATCCCCATGTACCCAGACTTAGTGGACACCCTGTATATATATATATATATATATATATATATATATATATATATATATATGGGGTGTTTTGGTTATCGCATTTACAGTCTTAAGTCTATTTAGCAATGGTTACGGAATTCTCCCTGCAATAGGCTAAGTAAAAAAAAGACAAATTTTCATTAGGTTTCTATTCATATCTACTACGGAATTACCTTCCGAGAAAATAATAAATATAGAAAATCATTATTAGTTAATTTAAACAATAATTTTTTATACCAACTAATTTTGTATTTAAGATTAATTCTTTTTATATTTTTGTAATTGTTTATATATTTTTTGCTGCAGTTATACGTAAGAGAAGACTTAGATACTTAATTATATTCATTTATATATACATATATCTTATTGTTCTGTGCTGTGGTGAAAAGCGACAATCTTGGACATGAAAGGGTTTCAGTTGGTATGTGCTTGCGATATAATGAAGTGAATTTAGATGGTTATGGATTTCACTTACTTGATTGTATCATCTGTTAAAGTGTTTTTGTTGTTTTTTACACACCTACACACACACACACACACACACATATATATATATATATTTTTAATCGCTAAATGTCCAACCGTACCCTGTCTTGTTGACTCAAATTTCTTCAATTACCTGTTCACACACGACAAATGCTCAAACGCAAACCTGAAAGTACATATACTACTACTACTGGGTAGCAGAGGGTAAACCTGAAAGTGGACGAGCTCCGTACTGTATTCTACTAAGTTCTTTACAGAACACACACACACACACACACACACATATATATATATATATATATATATATATATATATATATATATATACAGAGAGAGAGAGAGAGAGAGAGAGAAAGAGAGAGAGAGAGAGGGAGAGAGAGAGAGAGAGAGGGAGAGAGAGAGAGAGAGAGATGGGGTTAGCTGAGTTAGAGGTTAAAATAACTGTTATATATATATATATATATATATAGAGAGAGAGAGAGAGAGAGAGAGAGAGTTATTAATATTTCTAAGTCTCTCTAAAGGAGACTACGGCAGCGGTACTGGAAATTAATAGTTATCGCCAAGCCAACATGGCAGTCCCAAAATTAGGACGAAAGCTGCCGTGAATTAGCTCCAAGAAGCCATCGCCTCTAGCTAGCTATGTGACACACGAAACCTGTGTCCTTTATAACCTTCGAACAGGGGAGGTCAGCAGTGTCCCCCTGCTGGTTTGGCATCTGCAGGAAAAAAGTCAAGGTAGAAAATGCTAAAATACTTTTATAAAAAACATTTCAGTACCTGTTTCGGCCATTGAGACTTTTTCAACTGTAAGTATGGAAAACAATTAAGTTTTGGAAAAGTTAAAAGAAAAGTTATATATATATATATATCATACAGGCTACCAAATTCACTCACAAGGCATTATTAGGCCCGAGGCAAAATTAGAAGACATTTGCTCAAGCTGACGCGCTGTGGGACTGAAACCAAACCCACGTAGTTGCAAAGCAAGCTTCTTAAGCTACACAGCCATGTCTGCGTCTACGTACATATTTGTGCAGCAAATGTTCAACAATGAACTTCGGTGAATATTAATAACACTACAGTGAGATCTTTTCCTTTCTTTTTTTTTTTCCGTTTTATATTTTTTTGATTCATGTATTGACTACAATAACAACAAAAAGAAGAATAAAGAGTAGAAAATGACGAATGTCGTGAGACTTAAAACAGGATATTAAAAACAACGGTAGAGAAGATACAGAGAGACAATGACTGCAATAGTGTCTGCAAAGTCTATCAAGTGATCTATAAATAAAGTTAGCACAAGTTATAAAATCCACAAATACTCGTACAAGCAAATCAATAATAACATTAGATATATTTTCTACTCTCGGCACAAGGCCTGAAATTCAGAGGTGGGAGCTAATGGATTACATCGACCCTAGTATTTGTCTTATTGACCCCGAAAATATGAAAGGTAAAGTCAACCTCGACGGATTTTAAACTCAGAGCATCTAGACGGACGAAATAACGCTCACAGCATTTTGCCCAGCGTGCTAATGATTCTGTCAGTTCGCTCTGTCAGTATCAATAATAATAATAATAATAACAATAATAATAATAATAATAATAATAATAATAATAATAATAATAATAATAATAATAATAATAATAAGAAGAAGAAGAAGAAGAAGAAGAAGAAGAAGAAGAAGAATTCTTTTCTTTTACTTGTTTCAGTCATTTGACTGCGGCCATGCTTTTAGTCGAGCAAATCGACCCCAGGACTTATTCTTTGTAAGCCTAGCACTTATTCTATCGGCTTATTTTGTCGAACCGCTATGTTACGGGGGCGTAAACACACCAGCATCAGTTGTCAAGCGATACTGGGGGACAAACATAGACACACAAACACATACACACACATACATACATATACATATGTATACATATGTATACGACAAGCTTCTTTCAGTTTCCGTCTACCAAATCCACTCACAAGGCTTTGGTCGGCCCGAGGCTATAGTAGAAGACAATTGCCCAAGGTGCCACGCAGTAGGACTGAACCTGGAACCATGTGGTTGGTAAGCAAGCTACTTACCACACAGCCACTCCTGCCTAATAATAATAATAATAATAATAATAATAATAATAATAATAATAATAATAATAATAATAATGATGATGATGATGATGATGATGATAATAATAATTCTTTCTACTATAGGCACAAGGCCTGAAATTTAGGTACAGGGAGTCAGTTGATTACATTGACCCCAGTGCTCGACTGGTACTTATTTCATCGAACCCCAAAAGGATGAAAGGCAACTTCGACCTCTGAGACATTTGAACTCAGAATGTAAAGCCGGGAAAAATGCCGTTAAGCATTTTGTCCGACCCCTAGCGATTCTATCACCTAGCATAAATCCAAGTGAAGTAAAAATAGACAAAAATACGATAAAATTAAATAGCATCTTACAAATGCATCCTTCACGGTTGTCTAGCTAAAGTGAGTGCCGCCCAGAACAACTCATGAGTAAGCCGTCCTTTCCTCCAGACCGCCATAAGCTTATATATATAACTCTTCGAAACGCCAGTGTTATAATGGTGGCAGCTGATGAAGGATATGTTCTCTTTGTGGCCTGTGTGTTTTTATACCTTGTTTATCATTTTGTTCATGTTTTTTGCAACGTCATGTACCCAGATATGCATCTATATATACATGTAGATGAAGGTATGTACATATATATGCATATACTCATATTTTATTTGTATATATATATATATATATATATATATATATATATATATATACAACAGGCTTCAAAATGCCGCTCTCATTAAAAGTGTCACCTGGGGCGAACCGTTCCCGCCCCTCCCAGGTTTCCACCCCTAGCTTCGCTATTGCTCTCCCACCTTCTTACTAACAACTTGCGAATATCAAAGTCAACCACCCGTCACGCTCAACAACGTAAAAAATACCCCACACAGAGAAAACAGAAATCGTAGGCGTAGTTACATAGGCACATAATGAAGCTGCAACCTGAAAACCTTTACTGCCTCCCAACACTTGTCTATGATGCACTCCATCAATAAGTGCAAGAGAAAATGGTTACTAGCGTGGATTTAAAATGAGTCAGTACCAGAGTTATATGAAATTTGGAGGGGCCCCCTTTAAAAAGTTATACCAAAAACCCTGACAAAAATTGAAAACATACCTGTGCCTGTCATTGCTTATTTATGAGTCACTAGAGAGAAGGAAAACGCCCATGACCCTTTTCTCTGGGTATCCTGAAGAGTGACTTGAATGTTTGCAATAAAATGGCCCCATCTAAAAGCACGCTAAGAACCATGTTGTGGTAACAAATTGAGACAACGAACCAGCAATATTAACGGTCCCTCTAAGGCGGCGAGATAGCAGAATCGAAATAGTGCCAGGCGAAATGCTGAGCGAAATTTCGTCCGTTTTAACATTCTGAGTTCAAATCCCGCCGAGGTCGATTTGTCTTTCATCCTTTCGGGTCGATAAAATAAGTACCAGTTGAGTACTGGGGTCGATGTAATCGACTTACCCCCACCCTTGAAATTACTGACCTTGTGCCAAAATTGGATATCAATATTACCAGTTTTTATAAATGGCCTTCTACAGAGTTTTCGTTTACTACATTTTACACATATGGCTATGCACACATCGAGGCTACAGCACCGCGGAGTGAAATATCGAACCCGAAACCACATGATTGCGAAGCGAACTTCTTAACCATGCAGTCATACGTGCGTGTAACTTAATATACATCTCGTCTCTTCTAGAGAAGACATCCATAACAGATGACATAATCCTCAGGAAAATATCTTGGCAAAAGTAAAACAGCTGACATTTTGAGAGTATGCCAACACTAACGAATACATAAATCCGAATATATGTAATACTGTAAAGAAGAACATCAATATTTACTTCATGCAGAAATTATACAAGGTTGCACGATGACTGTAAGTGTACGTGTATGCGCGCTGGTGTATAAGTTTGTGTTTGCGTGTTTGCGTGTGTATGTTTATGTGTAAGAATGATGACAGTTAAGCATATGTAGCTATTTCAGTGTACGAATGTATGTATGAATATTTGCATGTGTGCGTGTGTATTTATGCATGCATGTATGTATGTGTGCATGTATACACACACACACACACATACATGAATGTTAGTATGTAATTGTATTTATGTACGTATATGTAGGTTATGTCCATTTATGTACGTAGCTGGATATGTACATGTGGTTGCATGTGTATACATGCATATAAACAGTATATATAAATATATGCATATATATATATACATATATATAATAATACAAAGAATATATATACATGTATACACACATATATGTACATACTTACATCTACATGTGTATATACATGCATATCAGGGTACTCTCGTGTGACCTGTGGTCAGCTTTCTTTTCACTCCAGCCGCTGTGAAGGCAAGACGAACTACTAGCGTTCTACCTCAGATTTGCGTTTGGCCGTACGGCTTTTGAATGTTGTTTTCACTGTCCATTTTTTCCTGTCTTGGTTTGTGTTTGCCACATATATATATATATATATATATATATATATATATATATATATATATATATATTTCGCTTAGGCGTTACGAGACCAAATAACCCGGCGTAGAAGTCAATATACGTATGTTTCAGAACAAAGTGTTTGGCTGAGTATAGAGCGGTAATAAGAAAGAGAGATGACAAAGGAATTAATGATTATATTGATGAACTTCATTAGCTTACCGCTGTTTCTGCTATAATATGCAATGGACTCATAGTTTAGTGCCTGAAAAACACATTATAGCTTAATCGGAGCCTCAGAGCGCGTGCGTACATATATATACATATTACATGGGAAAATGCGAGCACGAGAAATAATATTCTTAAGATTATAAACCTGGGAAACTACAGGGCAAATTATTACATTTGGAAAAGTTCAGGACAATTTATTACATCTGCCATACTTGGTGAACATGTTCCGCAGGCACTACAACATTTTTCTTATATACATCTGTATTCACTTTTCTCTTTGTCGATGCCGTTCCCTAAATAGGCACAAATGTAATTTTCTACCACCGATGACACCTGGTAGCCATAAGTGGTGAAAGTGCACTTCATATTCGAGGCTCCGGTAAAGCTATAAGTTGTTATTCAGGCACTCAACTATGAATCCACAGTATCTTACAGCGGAAACAGCTGTAAGCTAATGAAGATCATTAAATAATCATTTATTCCTTATATATATATAAGTTAAATTTGTTTCGGGTAATTTCCAGGTAGTGTGCCTGCGGAACACATTCACCAATTATGGCTACTAGGAGTCATCGGTGTTACTGTGCATTCGTCGCCTGATCTACGTCCGGAATTCCTGGATGCACGTTGGGATATTTTAAACGACTGATACGGAAGTCAGAGTGTAACTAGAAGCTTTGTTAGCTCAACAATCGTTTCGGCTTCGTTCTGTACTGCTCCCTAGTGAGTGTGGGACACCTAGTGAATGTAATGACATGAGATGTAACGTACAGAGCAGAGAGCCTCATCAGGTGACGTAACATACTTCAAAAGTAATAAGATTTACATCTCGTTTTCGCCCCAAGATCATATGCTGGTGGTGACCACAACTTCCTCACTTCACCAAAATGTGTCTGAACTGCTAGCAACTCACCACCAGCATATAATCTTGGAGCGAAAACAAGATGTAAATCTTATAACTTTTGAAACACGTTACGTTACCTGATGCACTGTATGTTACATCTGATATCATTACATCGTCCCACACGCACTAGGAAGCAGTGCAAAACGAAGCCGAAACGATTGTTGTGCTAATAAAGCTTCTAGTTACACACCGTCTTACGTATCAATCATTTAATATATATACATACATATATATATATATATATATATATATATATATATATATATATATATATATATATATATATATATATATATATATAAAGTTTAACAAAAACACGACAAACGGAAATATTACAAAGCATAACAAACAGAAAATTCGTAGATTATTCCTCATCAGTCAACGTCCAAAATATCATTACAATTTCGCACTTTTAAGATTGATATTGTTCAGTCTTGGTGGCACCAGTGGAAAAAAGCCAGTGGGAATAGCTAACGAATGTACAGGACAATGACTGAAACAAACACGACAAAATAAAACCTATATATATATATATATATATATATATATATATATATATATATATATATATATATAAGCAATGTTAATTCTCTAAATGAAGTATTAACAGTAACTGCACGATAAAGTGTAGTATATTGCCACTTGAGTGTGGCTGACCCCTAGGGGTGGATGTTACTGTTGCTTTTAGCCCCAGGAGGACATCTCCTCCAGCTGGCTTATCGACACACGACTGTGTCCTGTTTGCCAAGGGAGTTATCCCTCTCACCACGGCCAGCAGCACGAACGTATCCGGATTTCAGGGTTATTTCCCTTCGTCGGCGCTCGACAGCTGATGACCTTGGTGAGAGAGAAAAACCTGGCAAATCTTATATCTTCTTTTCCAGTGGCATTCTTCACTGATATTGAAAAGGTGAAAACAAGCAATGTTAATTCTCTAAATGAAGTATTAACAGTAACTGCACGATAAAGTGTAGTATATTGCCACTTGAGTGTGGCTGACCCCTAGGGGTGGATGTTACTGTTGCTTTTAGCCCCAGGAGGACATCTCCTCCAGCTGGCTTATCGACACACGACTGTGTCCTGTTTGCCAAGGGAGTTATCCCTCTCACCACGGCCAGCAGCACGAACGTATCCGGATTTCAGGGTTATTTCCCTTCGTCGGCGCTCGACAGCTGATGACCTTGGTGAGAGAGAAAAACCTGGCAAATCTTATATCTTCTTTTCCAGTGGCATTCTTCACTGATATTGAAAAGGTGAAAACAAGCAATGTTAATTCTCTAAATGAAGTATTAACAGTAACTGCACGATAAAGTGTAGTATATTGCCACTTGAGTGTGGCTGACCCCTAGGGGTGGATGTTACTGTTGCTTTTAGCCCCAGGAGGACATCTCCTCCAGCTGGCTTATCGACACACGACTGTGTCCTGTTTGCCAAGGGCTTTATCGTGCAGTTACTGTTAATACTTCATTTAGAGAATTAACATTGCTTGTTTTCACCTTTTCAATATCAGTGAAGAATGCCACTGGAAAAGAAGATATAAGATTTGCCAGGTTTTTCTCTCTCACCAAGGTCATCAGCTGTCGAGCGCCGACGAAGGGAAATAACCCTGAAATCCGGATACGTTCGTGCTGCTGGCCGTGGTGAGAGGGATAACTCCCTTGGCAAACAGGACACAGTCGTGTGTCGATAAGCCAGCTGGAGGAGATGTCCTCCTGGGGCTAAAAGCAACAGTAACATCCACCCCTAGGGGTCAGCCACACTCAAGTGGCAATATACTACACTTTATATATATATATATATATATATATACAACAAAAAAGTCATGCGGCTGCATGATAAACTGACATGGGGTAACGCAAAGGAAAAGGAAAATGTCCTGTAGGACTGGGGACTAGAGAAGGGCAGAGAGAAAATCAGATAGGAGGAAGAAGTATGGTATTAGGGAGAGAAAGAGAGAGAAAGAGAATGGGAGGAAGACAAAAGAGAGGCAAGGAAAGAGAAAGAGACAGAAATCGTTGTCGCACAAAAAATATTCAAAGAATATTTTGTAAATGAGTAAAAAGATTTACGGTGCTTAGCGTTACATAAATATATTTCAAAAATTTAACGAAAACACTACAAACGGAAATATTGCTAAAACATAACGAGCAGAAAATTCGTAGCCTATACATACGTACATACATACATACATACATACATACAAACATACATACATACATACATATAGTGTTACCTGTAATATGTCAGCTAACTTTCGAAGTATACTTTTGCCAATGTAGGTAATATCAAAAAATATGACATACATGCAATAATTATAATGTAACTTTTATCAAATAACTTAGTGCTTATAAAAAGAAATTGTGAAATGAATATTAATTGTCGACCAAGAAATACTATATTATCATAAAATAAAGTTAAATAAAACATTTTTCATCTGCCTAATCTCTGCTATAGTTATCCTGTCCTTACTGTGTCTCTTTCTTCTGTGTCTCTATGAGTCTTGATTCCACACTGTGTATATATGTGTATATGTATGTGTGTGTGTATATATATAAAGCGTTCTTTTACTCATTGCCAGCTACCATGCTTTGTATGTACACTCATCCTCCACCTCTTGTATTAACTCTCTCTATCGTTTACAGCCTCTCTTCCACTCTCTCTATGGGATGTATAGCGTGACAAGGAAAAGCAAGTAAACAACATTCATATCGGTTTGTGTGTGTGTGTGTGTGTGTGTGCGTGTGCGTGTGCGCGCGCGCGGTCACGTGCATGTGTTTAACTGATGTTATAGATACTTGGAAGTTGTAACTTTGTAATATAAAATAACAAACTCTACACTCGAACGCGTTGCGTGCTTTTTTTATATGTGCAACCACCTTAGCTCAGTCACTTAGGATGTCTGTACTATATACATATGTGTGTGCGTATATACATATATGTGTGTGTGTGTGTGCATGCATATATGTGTACGAATTTTAATTTGTGTGTGTGTGTGTGCTTGTGGAGGTATGCATGCGCTTGTGTGTGTACTTGCGGTCATGTATGCTAACTACGTATATGTAAAACCGAGGACGTTGCTATTACCAGTTGGAAGCTGATAAGCATCTGATTTGAAATATGATCATAAATTCTGCTGAGTATAATTATTTTTGTCTGGTGAGTTAATCAAGAAGACTTTCTAATAACTCATATAACCGTCTCAGTTACATCAAATGTGTTGTGATGTCAATCTATTTGCAAAACAAAAAATAAGCTTGTTTTTCTAGAAGGCGATATGATCTTGCTCTCAATTTTGTCTATCTTATAATGTCAGTTCATCAGTCTTAGAGGAAACGAAATCCTTTCACTTTGTTTCAGTAACCATATCTGCATTAACATGTTTAGCGCAACGAGTACTCAAAGCTGATTAAAAGCAATTAAGCGGTGAAGAAAAGACAATATTAGCTCAACGAATAATAGTAGATTTGAGCCATCCACCTCCGCTCCCGTTATGACCTCTACGGCCACCAACGACATCATTTTGGGGGAACTGCCGCTGCTGTCACATTCGGCAAAGTGGGGTCATTGCCCATCTGACATTCAAAATGGCAAGATTTACTTAAACTCACATTTCTAAACCGTTTCCTTCTGATGATGGGCCTTTGTGCCTGAAATATATAAAGATTACTCAACTTCCCTTTTCGCATGGTTAGAAGCTCTCCTTCTCCATTTGTTACTTTACTTCTGTGTTTTTTAGTATATTTTATTACCCCCAGCAAATGCAGCCGATGTCAACTTGCCTTTCATCCTTCTGGGATCGATAAAGTGAAAACATAGCCAGAAACCTATTAATACCAATTAATACAATCCCTAAAATGTGAGATGTTGTGTCAATGCAATTAACCATTATTCGCGGAAATTATTTTATTATTGGGATCGTGAAAAGGACTTAGGTTACACTGGACTTGGCACACAGTCATGCTGTTTCTTTCTTTCTTTATTTATTTATTTCTTCTTCTTCTCCTTCCTCTTCTCTCTCCCTTTCTCTCCTACTCTACCTTTTTTATCGACACCATAATAGCCCGTTTCTCGGCGCTTGCATGTCTAAACCTCCTTCATTCAGGTACTTCCGACCCACACGTCTTTTCTCACCTTATGTTCCCTCACCCCCTTCCCAGGCCCCGCGCTAATCACTGTACTCAGTCCTTTCTCCTCGGGACAATGGCCGGCGGGAATTTCACCTCACTTTTGTCTTTCCTCCGCATGTCGACCTGAAACGTTTTAAACGGAACATTAACATAATCAATCTCATCGTCCTCAGAGGCCCTGAAAATCCCATGGTCACTGCCCCTTTTTGCAGATGCAAAGAGTAAAAAATATTTAAAAATTAAAGGTCTGTTTACATACACAAAATATATGAGTGTTGGCATGTCTGTGATAGAGAAGTTCTCTTTTCAACCACGGATTACCGGCTTCGATCTCATTGTGTGGCACCTTATGCATGCGTCTACTACAAAATCATCAATATCACTAATGCTTTGTGAGGAAATTTGGTAAACTGAAACCGAGCAGCATCCCGCCTTATATGTGTTTATGGATGCGTTTATATGTGTTTATATGTATTTACGGATGTGTAGAAGTATGTTTCTATGTGTCTATGTTTGTGTATATCGATATAGATCGGTGCAAATTCCTTATGGAATCCCCCAAAACAGTTTATTAATAGCTGTACAGCAGCATGCTCAGGAAAAGAACACGTCTTACAACACATGACAAAAATCATCTAATCGCTGCAAACCGGACGATGTATACCCAGCATCACAGCCCCTGTTAAACCATCATCCATTATGCATTATCAGCAAGCTCCCCTACCTCACAAACTGCAGCCCAATTTTTTTGCTACCTTGTCAAGATTATCTCTATCACCTTTGCAGTATACTCATTCCTTCATTCAGCATTTCATCTATGATTGCTTTGTGAGCATTACTCTCTCAAAGAGAACCCCTACATTTGCTGCCCCGTTTGCTTTTACTAGGCAAGTCTCCTTACAAAACTATCGCTCTTCATTACACCAGACTAACCACCACGTACACAGAGACACCAAATGCGACAGCACAGGTCGCTTCGCACAAACAAGGCTACCAACCTGTGCATGTATTCTTGCAGCACTTGACTTACACCTATTCAAGACGTTCGCCGTAAATCACCTCAGTACCCGAAAGTCGGTGAGGGCTATAGACACAGCCTCTTCCCCCAGAGCAAACCGATATTTATTTTTTTATTTCTTTGTCACAAGAACTACAATGATATCATATTTCGTTTTGATACGAACAAAAGACAGTAACTAATTCTCGCCATAAATATGACTACTTCATTCTAATCCTTTATTTCTAGAATTCGTAAGAGATTAATGCATCATAAAAGATTATATGAATATTCACAACTGGATCGACTACATTGGCAGTTATTATGAATTGTTGGTCGATAATTATACCGCATTGTATTAATTATCAAGACAATAACATTTCGATTTGAATACTAATACATTTCTGAAAATGTGCTAAGTTTCTTATTCTACAGTACACTTGGTTCGAGTGTAAAAATCTACGATGAAGATAAGATCTAATTAAAGTAAGAATAAAACCGTTTCCGTTGTGGATATGCTTACATAGATTAGTAAAAAGAAAAAAGTAGGGTAGTGTAAACAAGCTCCATAAAAATGGTGAAACTGGTTGGTTCCATTATCATCACAAGACTCTGAATAGAACTTGTGAGGTTTAAGTTTACATCGAGACTATTGCTGTTGGCACTCCGTCGCTTACGACGTCGAGGGTTCCAGTTGATCCGATCAACGGAACAGCCTGCTCGTGAAATTAGCGTGCAAGTGGCTGAGCACTCCACAGACACGTGTACGCTTAACGTAGTTCTCGGGGATATTCAGCATGAAACAGTGTGACAAGGCTGACCCTTTGAATTACAGGCACAACAGAAACAGGAAGTAAGAGCGAGAGAAAGTTGTGGTGAAAGAGTACAGCAGGGTTCGCCACCATCCCCTGCCGGAGCCTCGTGGAGCTTTAGGTATTTTCGCTCAATAAACACTCACAACGCCCGGTCTGGGAATCGAATTTTTTTAAGCCCTGTAAAAGAACTCGGAAGGTTGGGCCTCCAACCAGGCCTTTCGCGACACCCTTATAGTCAGGAAGTTTTCAGCACTTACTCGTATGAACAGAAAGCCTGCTCCTGATGTTCGCTTTTGGTTTTGTTGCCGTTGTTCTTGGATGTGGAGGTATCAGTCAATAAACGTAACTTTATTAGAATACCGTTGTCTGCGAGATAGGAGCTAACTCTGAAACAATACTCGGGGTTCTGAGTTCAAATTCCGCCGAGGTCGACTTTGCCTTTCATCCTTTCGGGGTCGATAAATTAAGTACCAGTTACGCACTGGCGTCGATGTAATCGACTTAATCCCTCTGTTTGTCCCCTCTACGTTTAGCCCCTGGTAGGCAATAAAGAAAAAACGTTAGCACGCCGGGCGAAATGCTTAGCGGTATTTCGTCTGTCTTTACGTTCTGAGTTCAAATTCCACCAAGATCGATTTTGTCTTTCATCCTTTCGGATGAAGTACCAGTTGCGTACTGGGGTCGATCTAATCGACTGGCTCCCTCCCCAAAGATTTCGACCCTTGTGCCTAGAGTAGAAAAGAATATAAGCCAACAAATACATATCGTTTACATGGCATTTAATTCTCTATCGTCTACAAGACACTTAATTCTATATTGTACTGTATATCACTTTATTGTATATAGTATTTTGTTTATATAATATGTAAACAATATACTACAGCTGTGCGGAATAGTTAACTTACATGACCAGTAAAACTAACAGCGGTAGGGTTAGTTTCCTAACCGAGAGGAGATTTATCACTCACCTGTAAAATAGGAGCGAAAGCGTACGGCTTAGTGGTTAAGGTGTTGCATTTATAGTTGCAAGATCACAGCTTCGATTCCCGGACCGGGTAGTGCGTTATATTCTTGAGCAAAACATTTCATTCCGAGTTACTCCAGCCTACTCGGTTGGGAGTGAGTAGCCCTGTGACAGACTGACGTCCCGTTCAGAGGTGCGGGGAATGTCGTGATCTCGGTTACTTATACGTCATTGAAACCGAGAAACCGGCCCTATTAGTTCTAAGACTCCAGACAGCAATGTTCAATAGTTGATTATAATGATGATGATGATGATGATGATGATGATGCACAATAGGACGGCAACAGCTGGCGTTTAAGACGCAGTACTATCGATTTCGCTGGTTCATGAAATTATTTTTTTATATATATACTTCTTATAAGTTCGTAAATAAAAATTTATGGTATTTGTGATTCTCTCTCTCTCTCTCTCTCTCTCTCTCTCTCTCTCTCTCTCTCTCTCTCTCTCTCTCTCTCTCTCTCTTTCTCTCTCTCAAAGCTTTACTTATACATGTTAGGTGAAAT
>NC_142938.1:68867915-68870415 GCF_046866305.1 Octopus bimaculoides | reverse complement strand
GTTGACTCATCTGTCAAACTCCCAGAATGCATCTTAAACTTTCGCTTTTTGGTGGGATGGGGCTGGAAGTGGCGTTTAAGCTTTAGCATTACATGCCTGTTCCGTCGTCATCAGTCGTTATCCCACACAATATGCCGGCTTGCAAATCTTGTTCTTTACTTGGGTAGAAATGATCAAACTTCGAACCTCTGTAACATTTCACTAAAAAATTTTTTTCGGAACAATCGAATAACAACAACAGATTCAGCGTGAAAAATTACATCAATATAACAAATTTCAAAATCTTCACTTAATTTTAAAATTTCAAAAAGTGTAGCCAAACAGAAAAGACTCGCACCACCACCACCACTATACCGTCTACTGCCACCGCCACCAACACTACTACTAGCACCATCACCATTACTACTACTACTTGTACAATAGTTATTACACTTTTGTCTGAAATAAAAAAACTAAGTATAAACAAATAGAACTTGGTGAATGCGGAGAAAAAGAATGGCCTGGTTCTTTTCTTGAATTTCTAAGCATGATCAGTGTCCCATTTTAGCACCGCGACCCGGACTTTGAGTGAGTTTAAGTGAACTCCATTTAGTTGGGAGCATTTGAATTAAGTTTCACGATTCTGTTAGCTCGCCGTCTTTTTCAGCGGAATAACAACAACAACAACAACAATAATAATAATAACGATAATAATAATAATAATAATAATAATAATAATAATAATAATAATAATAATAATAAAGATGAGCTACAGCAAATATTCTGCTCAATACCACAGATTTGCTTGTCAGTTGTTTGACCTTAACCAGTTGAGCATGGCCCTTGGTGGCTGACGATATGTACATCTCTGATCATGAGCAGAAGTAGTGGGGGAGCATCATAGCCATGTGTTGAGAGGAATTCTTTGGGGTTTCAATAATTCACCTTTGGAAACATGGGTGTTTTGCTCAACATCCGTAAACAAACCTTATTCAGGCACCTTTTGAGCAGGATGGGCTACTCGACCTGAAGAAAATTCTAACTGGGTCCCACCTGCAAGGTCATGCGCTGTTTATCTTGATATGAGATCACCATGTCGCACACATATGGTTGTGATGCATGTGCCTGGTGTACCCTTATCAGACAGGTAGTCATGATGGGTATACTGGGCTTCGTATATTTTACCCCAGTGTCACTTTGATGGCATACTCTGCTCTCTCATAATAATAATAATAATAATAATAATAATAATAATAATAATGATAATAATAATAATGATAATGATGATAATGATGATTATAATTTATGACATTAGCAAAAACCACAAATTTCGTGGGTTAGGAGGATATGAATTGACAACTAGATCAGCCTCAGCTGAAATAATTCCATTTCTTTCACTATGCAAATACTTTCGACAAAAACTAAGAAGTTCACAAAAATATTGTTGTTTTGAACCTAGTTTGCTTAGAAACAAGCACTGCAAGCATGGGACTTCAGGTTTAGCCCCCACTGCACGGCATCTTCGGAAAATGTCTTCTACTATAAGCCCCAGGCTAACTAATCAATGCCTTATGAATGAATTTAGAAGACGAAAAGTGTGCGGATGCCCACTGTACGTGCGCGTATGTGTGTGTGCGTCTTTCTGTTTGTGTTTGTCCCACAACAGCTTAACAATCGGTGCTAGTCTGTTTACATACTCGTAATCTAGCAGTTCAAAAGAGACCGATAGAATAGGTACAAGATTTTTCGTTTAAATAAGTACTAGAGTTGATTTATTCGTCTAAAACCTCTAAGGTTTGTTTAAGGATGTTGAGCAAAACACCCATGTTTCCAAAGGTGAATTATTGAAACCCCAAAGAATTCCTCTCAACACATGGCTATGATGCTCCCCCACTACTTCTGCTCATGATCAGAGATGTACATATCGTCAGCCACCAAGGGCCATGCTGCAGGCAAGGACTGAAACAAGTGAAAGAAAAGAAATTAAGAGAGTTACTTAGAATCTAACCACAATGACAAGACGTCGAAAGAATCATAGAACCAAATGTTCTGGTAAACTTATGGCAGCCTGCAATGGTAAAACACACACACACACGGGACGGGGGAGAGAACAGGTCACGTGAGGTGAGGCGTGTTCTGACGTTTAGACCTGTCTTGCATGAAACCTTTGAACTAACACGTCCTCACGGCCTACTCAGACTTATCGTATTTTACGAAAGAACAGTTCTTTTCTTCAATCTGAAAAGAATAAATATTTTTGTTACTTCAAAAAACTTCTTTATTGCTGAATTGGCAAGTGTAAAATCTGGTTTTCTTATATTGTTGTCTATTTGAAAGACTACTTTAAAGTTTATCTCATTTTATTTCTTTTTCAAAAAGAAGTTCGAACAATATTTTAAGTACAACTTTTTAAAATATTTTTATTAGTCCCTAGTTACCCGTGGGAGGTGAAGGCGCAATGGCCTAGTGGTTAAGGCAGTGGACTCGCAGTCATAGGATCGCGGTTTCGATTCCCAGACCG
>NC_142938.1:68785415-68862915 GCF_046866305.1 Octopus bimaculoides | reverse complement strand
ACGCACACGCACACACGCGCACACACATTTATACACGCATATATATATATATGTCTATATCATAGATATATGTGTGTGCCTATAATATAGACATATAATGTGTGTGTGTGTGTGTGTGTGTGTGTGTGTGTGTGTGTGTGTGTGTGTTTGTGTGTGTGTGTGTGTGTAAATCCCATCAGGAAAACTCAGACTGTTTCTACCAGACTGTTTCTTCTATAGACACGCTACTTTGTGACAGCAAGTAGAGTTTCCAATTTAATCCTAGTATGTTGTAACAGTTGGGCAATATACGAAAAGTCAGTTCCTCTCGATCTCTTGCCACGAGTTAGTTTCTATAGCAACAGTTAATGTCTTACCTCGTCATTGCATCTCTAATAGTAACTTATAAACGTTTATTTTCATTGGCGCAATGTGGTTATAACTAAAGGTAGATTGCCATAAAGTTCGCTATGTGTTTTATTTTTACTTTACGACGTGCTGTGTTTTGCAAGTAGCAATCGTTCACATAATGTCCCACAGAATTTGCAGGGCTTTTGTAAGCATCTCTGTTTCTGTGCCATATATCAGCACGTTGCTAATGCTACGAACTGGTCGAACTGGACAAAATACTTCGCAACATTTTTTTTCTTTTTTTTTTTCTGGTTCTTTACGTTCTGTGTTCAAATTCCGCCGAGATCAACTTTACCTTTCATCCTTTCCGAGTCGATAAGATAAATTACCAGTCAAGCACTGAGATTGAAGTAGCTTACTAATACCTCCTCTTAAAACGGCTAGCCTTGTGCCAACATTTCAAGCAAAGGCAATGAGCTGGCAGACTCGTTGCCGCGACCGACAAAAAGCGAAGCAGTATTTCTTCCGGCTTTTTATGTTGTAAGTTCAAATGCCACCGCGGTCAGCTTTGCCTTTCATCTTTTAGGGGCCCATAAAATAAGAGTTGGATAAGCACCGAGATCGATGTAATCGATTTTCCCCTCCCATAAAAATTGCTGGCCTTGTGCCAAAATTAGAAAGAAAATCTCAGCATGCTGTCATTGTTAATTTAAAATATCTAAGTTTCAGATCTCGATTTAGACTTTAGTTCTATATTGCCATAATATTACATAGATACACATATATATATACACATACACACACACACACGCACACACACACACACGCACACACACACACGCACATACACACACGCACACACATACACGTGTACAGATATATACATACATATACAGAGCTAGGCGTAAGTCCGTTAATCCGTTAATCGTTAATTAACGAAGTTAACATTTTCGTTGACGATTTAACTTTTAAGTTAACTTTGAAAATCAGACTAATTAACTTCCGTTACACTTAACATTAACCCAAAAATTTCATAAAAACTGGTAAACATTTAAAAGTTTCTATTGTTTTCAGATTGTCTTAGCATATTTAATATTGTACGCGTCATTCTTTCAACCCCGATATAACGCCACTTAATATTATAGATAACTTGTAGGACCTCGTTTGACCTAGCCTGGATTTGAAACCAAATCCACCCGCTTGTTGCTTGCAAAGACAGCGGGAAATTTCTTTGTCCTATTAAGAGGGAACAGTGATTGATGTGTTTCCACTTGCTCCATGACCTCGGTGTTTCACGGAGAGAATTATGTATATATCGTGCTTTTCATTTTTTTATTTGCATTTTTTACAGCCACTTTATCAATAAACTTTTTTTTAGTTTAATACTGATACTGTGTTTCATTTGAGTTAATCTTACTCTTTTCTGAATCTAAAAGCCTTTAAACGCCTTAAAAAGGACCAAAACTATGAAATCAGCCTTTTTAGGGCCTTTAAAATTTTTAAATGTAAAATCAGCATTTTTTAACTCTAAAACAAAAAAAAACTATAGTCAGACTCTTATGTGAATTGTTAGACGGATCACAAAAGTACAGGTCGCAAAATTACTGCAAAGCTTAATGACCACCTCGAGAACCCGGTTTCCACAAAAACTGTTCGCCGGGAGCGGCACAAAGCCGGATTTTACAGGAGGGCTGCAATCAGAAAACCACTACTTCCAAAAACAAACGCTGCAAAGCGTTTAGAGCGGAGTAAAACCTACAGAATTGTCCCTAGAGCAGTGGAAGAATGTTATTTTCTTGGACGAGTCATCCTTTACCTTATTTCTGACCACCGACCGAGTATACGTGTAGAGACAGCCAAAAGAAGCATTGACCCAGACTGCCTTCTTCCAACTGTTAAACATGGAGGAGGATCTGTGATGATTTGGGGGGTTATATCCTGGAAATCTGCCGGCCCAATGGTTTCTCTTTATGACAGAATTAATAGTCAAGATTATTTAAGCATTTTATCTGATCAAATTCATCCTATGGTTGCGGAACTGTTTCCGAAGGGAAATGCAATCTTTCACACAGCTAAAGTTGTTACTGAATGGCACGAGGAACATTCTAGTGAAGTTGAACATCTTATCTGACCACCGCAGTCCCCAGATCTCAATATCATTGAACATTTATGATGCATTTTAGAAAAACAAGTAAGGAGTCGATACCCTCCCTCCACCATCATCACTACAAGAACTGGAGAATGTTTTAGCTGAAGAATGGACAAAAATTCCTTTGGAAACAATTCAAACTTTGTACGAGTCCATACCTCGTAGAATTCAAGTTGTAATTATTGCCAACGGTGGTCCTACCCCATATTAAAATAAATTTGTTTGAAATTCTAAGGTGTTTCCAATATTTTGTCCAACCCCTGTATATATATTCTTATAGATATCAGAGTGCTTATCTAGGATTAAAGTAACTGCCCGACGACGGCATTCGAATTCGACCCTATGTATGTATAGACATGTGCGCGCACACACACACACGCACGCGCTCGCAAATGCATATCTAGGATAGAAAAACGTCTCCCCGACGACAATCTAACCTCGTCTGCCGGGTAGCCATATTATAGATTATAGCACACACCGGCTACCGTCTTATCCCTAAAATCATGCTATTTGTTTATATTTTACGAGAACGCATTAACAAGTCTACTTCACCCCATATCACATTACGATTACAGATTATTTCATCGTCACACCAGACATTCTATTCAACAAATATGACTCTTAAATCCACCGATTATGAGAAGAATTTACTCCAAGAATACGAATAACAATAATTAACTGATTTAAATATATATAATAGAAAACGTTTATAAATACTAATCTAATACAGAAGACCATAAATTTATAATTATTCGTATGCTTGGGATAATTCTCATCGTAAACATCTGATATAAATTGTGATAGTTGACTATGTTAAACGGTAATATATTTTATATTTAGTGCGCAGACTACCGTACTGATTGTAGTAGATCGCAAATATTTTGTTTGTCTCAGTTACTGGATTGCGGCAATGTTGGGGCGTCGTCTTGAAGGGTCTATTCGAACAAATCGATACCAGTACTTATGTTTTTGTTTTGTTTTTTTGTCTGTTTTTTTTTTTCTGTTTTGGGTTTTTTATTTATTTATTATTTTTTTTTTTTTTGATAAACAGGTAATTATTCTAACGGTCTCTTTTGCCAAACCCCTAAATTACGGGGACACAAATACCTCAGTAGTGGCTGTCAAGAGATGGCACGGTGAAGTGACAGACACATACACAAAGGCACACAGAACTGTTCTCCACAGTTTTCGTCTACCAAACTAACTCACAAGGCATTATAGTCGGCCCGAAGCTATAACACTTACCAGCAGAGCCGTGCAGTGGAAATGAACTCGAAACCGCCTGGTTGCAAGGCGAGAGTCTTAAACCACACAGCTATGCCTGCGCCTATGAAGGTATAGTTCTGTTGGGAATGACTTCCTTAACAAAGCAGTCTAAAGTAATACTTTCTACTGTTGATACAGGGTCTGGAATTTTGAGGGTAGGAGCCAGTCGATTAAATCGACCCTCGTGCTCTGCTGGTACTTATTTTATCGACTCCGAAATAGCGAAAGGCAAAATCGACACTTTTTAATGCGTTTCAGCTCAAAGTATTATTTAATCTTATCTATTTTCTTTAGAGTTCTTTCTGAACGGAAGAACTTCATCTCATTGACGACAGTGTTCACACCTTGAAGAAGATTTAAATTGTGAATGACCCTCAAATTTCTTTTATTCTTCAATTAAGAGTCATTTCGGATCTATTTTAAAACGGGGGCCCCAGTATTTTCTTAACGAAACACTAACGAAACACTTTGAAACTTGGGACACTGGTAGAATGTGTCATATAAAACATCTTTTACTCTTAATCTTCTTAACAAAAAAAAGGAATTCGCAAGTTATTCCATGTTAAAGTTGTCGTATTTCTGTAATTTCAACCAATCACTGACGTCTATTCAGCTGAATAGAGTTACTGCTGGGCGGTCATAAAAATGTTATTCCCTGTGACATATTTCATCCGGTTTAATCGTAATTTATACGCATATATTGTTTATATAATAAATTACGCTGTGCGTACCTATGTGTGTAACAATTTTAGAGTTCGGATTCTAGAGTTAGGGTTAGTTTTAGGGTTACGGTTACGGTTACGGTTACGGTTAACAGTCTAGTTAGGGTTAGGGTTAGGGTTAGGGGATTAATACGATATACACCGTTACAGCGCTAACTGTTTTCAACTGAATAGACGTCAGTGATTAGTAGAAATTATCGAAATAAGACAATTTTTTACGTGAAATAAATTCGAATACAAAAATATTTTTCTGTTCTATAACACAAAATAGATAAGTATACGAAGTTTGAAAGTCTTTCCGTACCAAAAACACTACATAAAACATAAATGAAAACTGGCGCCCCCGTTTTAAAATAGATCCGTCATTTCATTAACCGTGTTTCACAACACTAGTTCAACATTTTTTCAAGAGATAAACATTTTTACTTTCTATTTTGCTGCAAACTCTTGCGAAATTAAAGCTAAATAAATTAGCCCTATGGAAAGGGTTTTATTAGAGAAAGAGCGAAAGTACGTTTCTAAAATTGATTTTGCAATCGTTTACATGGAAACGATAGAAATGAAATAAGTCAAAACGTTGTACAGTAAATAAGTTCATAAGTTGTATCCATTTTAATAGAAATTTATCAGAAAATGTCATCCAGTGTAACAATGTGTCGTAGTCAGCAGTATTTATAATGAGGAAGATACTTTCAAATATTCGTGACAGGGTTGGTGCATTTAATGATGCGCAGGAAAGACAGTTCCAAGAGACACAGGTCTCTTTGCCAAACGAAGCAATTATTCTACTTCCCAAGCATGTTTCATTACAACGAATTATTCAATGTCACAGAAAACCTAGAGTGACCAAATAACAAACGTTGGAATCATGAGAAGAAATGACCTAAGTAAACTGCAAGACTCCATCATAGCTAGGTGGCAGAAGCTGTTTGACCAAGTATTGCTCTTACCGTTGGAGAGACCGACAAGAACAACGGTCGAGTGGACAGTTGAAGGAGAAAGAGAAGCAAGCCGGTGAAGACGAAACAAAAGACTGTGCAGGAAGTCTTGACCGAGATGGAAAAAAGGGTGTAATTTGGCCCAAAATGCTACCACTTGGAGAACTTCTCATCACCGGATACTCTTTGAGCGAGCGGAAATAGCATCATAATCATCATTTCCTCAACCAAATAATGGAAATCTAAAATATTTTCTGTAAACGTTTACATGTGACATACGGTGGTGAAACACTTTTAGCTTACGATAGCAATAATAGCGTGTTCATATTTTGCACTTTGAAAAATGTGGAACTCCTTTCTGGCGTGCAGCCAGTACATTTACATTTAACCCGAATTTGTTTATGAACAATGTTGTGTATGTGTGTGTATGTATGTGTGTGGGTATAAATATATATATATATATATATATATATATATATATATATATATATCCATCATGTGCAAACACACGCACGCGGACATGCACATATACGTGTACGTATATACAAATATATACATACACACAGATACACAGATAGATACACAGATAGCTATCTGAGTTTTATGATTGTGTATAGAAAATATATTAATCAATGAAATTCCAACCTAGTCTGATTTACACGTTTTATTATTCACAATTTTACAATATTGGAATAAACTAGTATTTTCATGCGTTATGCAATCATCAGGTTTATGTAGTGACTGTCATGTGCCACAATTTACAACTGTGTTTTATATATATATATATAATTCTTTATTGCCCACAAGGGGTTAAACATAGAGGGGACAAACAAGGACAGACAGAGGGATTAAGTCGATTACATCGACCCCAGTGCGTAACTGGTATTTATTTAATCGACCCTGAAAGGATGAAAGTCAAAGCCGACCTCGGCGGAATTTGAACTCAGAACGTAGCGGCAGACGAAATACCGCTAATCATTTCTCCCGGCGTGCTAACGATTCTGCCAGCTCGCCGCCTTAACATAAATATAAATATATATATATATATATATATATATATGTATGTATGCATGTATGTACACACACACATACATATATACATATACATGCATATATATGCATATATAGAAAGATGCGCGCGCTTGTGTGTGTGTGTGTGTGTGTGTGTGTGTGTGTGTGTGTGTGTGTGAAGGCATGTGGTCTAGTAGTTAGGCTGTTGCACTCACAGTCGCCAGATCATGGGTTCGATACCTTGACTGGGCGGCGCGTGGTGTTCTTCAGCAAAGCACGTCATTGCTCCAGTCCCCCTTCGATCTGGGGGTGGGTGGAGATGGAGGATGTTGGCCTGGCGTCGTTTGAAGCCTAAATCAATGCAAAAGCGCATTGTGACCAGCAATGTGTAACAACATCTCATATATGCAGATTGAACTGCTTTTGGTGCGCTGAGCTACCGCGCGTTGTACTGTCTTGCTTGAAAATGTCGCTGAAGATTTAGGGACGTCATCTGCTGCATTAATAACTGTTAAAAGTTTATGGGAAGATTTTTATCAGTACTGGAAGTGGCTTGTAAACTAAATAGCACAAAAGAAAGAGTTACACCAATTTATATGTTGAGAAGTCCAGACCACAAGTTATATATAATGAAATAAATGTTTCGTTCATTGATGACAACCTAGTTGATCTTAGCATCTGCTGAAACTCTTGTTTTATGCTCATCGACTGACACCTGTCAGCAAATGTCTTGTAACTGTCTTTTAGAGACAGAGTAAACATGCAAATGTTCAAACTCTTTGACTTATAATTAAGTCTGGTAAAACATGTGTGTGTGTGTGTGTCAGTGAGATCGCGTATATATGAGTATATACAACACATACGTATATACATACATACATACATACATATATATATATATATATATATATATATATATATATATATATATATATGTGTGTGTGTGTGTGTGTGTGTGTGTGTGTGTGTGTGTGTATGTATATGTATACATATATTCGCTTTAACATAAACTATTAAGGTTGTGTGCACACACGCACGCACTCACTCATGCACGCACACACACACGCACACTCATTAAAGAATACTCGGCGTTGCCCGGGTTAAAAAATAGTTTTAAGTGGTTCAGAATTGTTCTTAATGAATAAATATTTAGTGTAATAGAACACCCTTGAATTTTTCTTAAAATTTAACTTTTATGTAAAAATAATTAAATCGTTTGTCACCATCTTTATGGCAACCATGTATTTAACACTCTACGTTACATATACTCTTTCGAAATAAATATCATATTTCGTAAGTTAACTGAATGAAAGATATGCAGCTAATTCAGATGTATTAAATAACAACACATGATTAAGTGTAAATGAAAACATTTTTATTTCATTTGGACGGACTGTAAGCGTAGGGGTGGCTGTGTGATAAGTAGCTTGCTTACCAACCACATGGTTCCAGGTTCAGTCCCACTGCGTGGCACCTTGGACAAGTGTCTTCTACTATATTTGTCCTCATTTTGTTCGTTGTTAACACTACGTTTCGGCTGATATACCCTCCAGCCTTCTTCAGGTGTCCTGAGGGAATCTCGAACCTGGGTTCTCATTTCTAAGGTATTTTTCGATGTTGTTGTTGTTGTTGTTATTGCTGTTATTATTATTATTATTATTATTATTATTATTATTATTATTATTATTATTATTATTCAGGTCACTGCCCGGAATCGAGCTCGGAATCTTGGGGTTAGTAGCCCGTGCTCTTAACCACTATGCTGTATGCCCACGGGCATATGGCGTAGTGGCCTGAATAATAATAATAATAATAATAATAATAATAATAATAATAATAATAACAACAACAACAACAACAATAACAATAATAATAACATCGAAAAAATTACCTTAGGAATGAGAACCCAAGTTCGAAATTTCCCCAGGACACCTGAAGAAGGCTGGAGAGTATATCAGCCGAAACGTTGTGTTAAAAACAAACAAGATGAGGACAAATATCCGTCAAATGTAACTAATGTAAATAATGTAAATAATGTACATAATTCCTCATCTCTCAAATATAGAACTGTAAATACACAGATGTTTTCATCTATGTAGATGTTTTCAAGAAACGGCTTGACCTCCTGCTGTCCGAAGTTCCTGATGATCCTTAATCACGCCAAGTGACCCAAAAGAAGGCAGCAATATGGAACTCTCTCCTTCACCAAAAGTCAATCGCATAAGAATGGCCATTGGAAAGATGATAACACTGGCGGTGCCCCTGCATGGCCATAGCCTTTGAGCTGAAACGCATAAAAGATTAAAAGACTAAAAGAATAGAATAGTCTGTCATCAGGTTTCGAGTAATCTTTTACTCGATTCAGCCATTGGACTGCAGCCATGCTGGGGTGCCGCTTTGAAGGGTTTAGTCGAACAAACTGACCCCAGTACTTAGTTTTCTTATTTGATATTTTTTTATCGGTCTCTATTGCCTAACCGCTAAGTTACGGGATTGTAAACAAATCAACACCGGTAGTCCAGCAGTGAGAAACAAACACAATCGCACACGCTCGCACGCACGCACGCACACACACACACACATACATACGTCTATATATATATATACGACAGGCTTCAACACAATTTATGTCACAAGACACTGGTCAGCCCAGAGATATAGTGGACATTTGCCAATAATACTACGCAATGGAACTGAACCTGAAACCACATGGTTGCAGAGTGGTCTTCTTAACCACACTACCATGTCCGCAAAATTTTATCCTGTGGCTATACTAAGATAAACTTCGACTGTAATTCGTAAACTTCTCTTACTTAAATAATTTTATGATGACTTTTTAAGTCTAATTCATCATGGTTCAAACTGGGTGAATTTAAAAGACCATCGTTATTCTACAAACTTCCAACGAAGAAAAAATATCTTTTACGCAATAGATATAGATTCTAATGATTTCGCATAATTCCACCCCATCGTATGATCCTGTTAAAACATCAGAACAATTCGTCTATTTATTTTTTAGCCAGGACAAGTTATCGAAAACCAAAAGGAGTCGCCATTTGCGAATAATTATATTAATATGAGATTCATTGATTTGTACGATGCTGTTGACGAGAGCGAAAGCTTTGAGATGAGGTTTAGTTATTGGGTTATTGAACAAAACTCTTTAATATCAAAGTGCATAAATTTGCAATGCTATTTGTCGTTAATACCGCTAAACTATTGTTTTACAGTCCTACTATTGTTCCCAAATTGGAGAAAAATCACGTCTTTTATTCCGAGCATAGAATAATCCATAATATATTGGTTATCTGAGTCAAATTCGGTTTTGGTGGGGTGGATTAACCTGCATTTAGGGTTATTAGAGAAACTTGCTTTATAAACTACCATTTAGTAGTCTCTTCTAACAATAAAATAATGTAGGCACACGTTCTCAAATCTCAACTTATCGACAAATACAGAATTCAGTCTGTCTGACGACGCATTGTAGCCCGTATGACTTCACAGGATAAACAATAACGTTTATACAGGCAACAAAACTTCCAGCCAACGTTTATTTTATTTTATCGTGTACGCATCCATGATTGCCTATACATCTATCCGACCACTTGTCTTTTGCTATAAGTGTATACTTGAGTACATCCTACATAACTACATCTTCATTCAACCCACACTGTACAAACACGCTGCATGAGATATACGAAGACTCATGTGCGTGTGTGTATGTGTGCATATTAGGTCGGAAAGGAACTTCTGACGCATTTTTAGCATGATCAGTTACGGTAAAATAAGCATTCGTTTTTACGTTATAATATTTGTTTCCCTTCCTTTACAAATTACTTTATACCGCAGTGATTAAATCCGTATTGATTTTACTCTTTTAAAATGATTTTAGACCAGACGGCTATCAGACATTGTATCCTGTATGAATTCAAAGGAGCCTCTTCAGAAGTGTAAACGACAAGACGTATTCGTTCTGTCTATGCAAACGAAGCTGTAAGTGTCTAGACATACTAACGACGGTTCGGCCAGTTTTACTCAGAAAATTTTTCTTTCACGCATTCCTCTCGATGGAGACGACCAAGTTCTCTACATACTGAGCTTCTGAAAACCGTAGTCGACGAAAATCGAGAGCAAACTGCACGAGAATTAGCAAAGCAGTTCAATTCTAGATACACTTCGATCCTAAAACGCGTTCGTGAAATCAGAAAATTGTCTACACTAGATCGGTGGGCCCGGTGTCATCTCACTGCTTCTCAATAACAAATGTTACTCTCTACTCGTCACAGAAGAGTAGACTTGCTACCGAACCTCTCCTGGGTAGAGTTATCACTAGTAATGAAAAGTGAGCTCTCTATAATCATATCCAGCGGAAACGACAATGGTCAGCACTCAATGAAAAAGTGGAGTCCATCCCCAAACCAGGACAACACTCGAAAAAAATATACGCTCTGTATTTGGTGGGACATGAAGGATATTGTCTATCGTGTAGTTTTAAACCAAAACGAAACAGTTAATGCAGAAACGTATTGTCGTTAATTGGAAGTACTGCTCAAAAATTTGAAGAAAATGCGCCTATCATTGGTCAATCGTAAAGGGATGTTGCTCTTATACGATAATAAAGATCTCATATCAATTAAAAGCGAAAAATATTTGTTTCTCAACTACCTTCAAATACGACAAGAATTTCGTTTCTTTCTAACCTAATATATCAGGAGATACAGATAAATACAAGTTCATATTATATATATATATATATAGAAGCAAAGTAGCTTGTTAGAAAATCTTTATAAGAGATGACAGTAATATCTATACTGAAAAGTAATGTTTAGTTTATCGCCACTTTAACATGGCTGTGCCCGTAGGAACTGAGCAGCTGGTTATCGATGCAATCTGCACTCGTTATATATTGCAAGCTGGGGGGCGAACCCCTACTATCTTCCAGCGACAGCGGGATCACCAGACCGTCTGGCGGTCCCGTCGTCGCTGGAAGATGGTGGGGTTCGCTTCCCTGCTTGCAATATATATCGGGTGCAAATTGCGTCGATAACCAGCTGAAGGAGGCTTCCTCATGAGGTTGAAAACGGTAGTAACGTCGGTTTCTACGGAACAGCCATGTTGAAATTGCAATAAATATTACTTATATATATATATATATATATATATATATATATATATATATATATATATATATATATATATATATATATACACGACACAAATTACATTATTTTCTTCTGTTTTGCATCATGCATCATACATAACCAAAACTTCATGGAATTTTTAGGTTGAAATTCATAGCATTGCCAAAAACATGCTCCAAAATACTTTTTCCTCAATTGATTTGATTAGACATTGTTACAATAGGGTCTTACGTCTATTTGTGATAACTTGATAACTTTCCTCTCTCTCTCTAGTTAGCAAAAATACCTCGCATCCTATCACCAGTACGGGACCGCATCTCAACGGGAGCATATTATGTAAGTTTTGCTTGCCCGGGAGAACAAGAATCCTGAAAAACTCGCTTTACCGGGGACCTTCTTAAACCCCAGAAAAGAGTTGTTTAGTCGATGTACATTCATACATCTAGGTGTATATGTATATAGGTAACAGCTTTCCTTTACACGTTTCATTACATACACGACTGTTCTAATTTTACCGTTTTTATGATATATATATATATATATATATATATATATATATATATATATATATATATATATATATATATATAAAATATATAGTTTTAGGGAAAATAACCAAGTTTCAAGAACTCATCGATGAAAATCCACTATCACATATAGAAAAATTAACAATTAAAAGCACAATAAATTAGTATAATATAAAACAAAGTAAATATCATAAGATAAACATAATAAAATGACTACACGTGTTTCATAACCCATTTTCAAATAGAAAGGAAATTTAAATCGATTAAAATCAATTAAAATCAATTGAAATTATTGAAAATAAATTCTATTCAAAAATATAGCTAATCTTCAGGTCAATAATTAAAATAAATATTTTTAAAAATATTATTCTTTCATTCATGTTTTCGTATTCTATTCTCTATTTTAACGTAGTATTTTCGCGTGACCTCTTGCTTAAAACGCTATAGCTATTAGATAACGTCTTAGTTTCAGTTTGAATTACGGAAAAATATGGATAAGTACTGTTTTTACTTTGCTAAATATTTTCTACTATTTGAAAATAATATGTATTCTTGTTTTTTATATTATTCATTTGGTTCTTTAAAGATTATCTTTAATAGATAACTTATTTAACACTAAATTATTTAGAAGTTATAGTTTCATTTCAACATAATATTAGAACTCCGATTTGAATAGTGTTGATATATTTTCGATTGTTTTTGATTAATAATATTTGATTAATAATTAGTCTTTATTGTTTATAATATCGTTAAAGGTTTTTTTAATTAAAACTTTGTATATATATATAAAGTTTAGTCTTTTATTCTTAATAATTTTTTCTTTCCTAATTTTTTCATTCATAATTTTATTTTTACGTTTGTAGAAATTAATATTCTTGTATTTTTCTATTATTCAATTGATTTTTAATGATAATTAAATAAACGTTTTTAGTTTTAAATAGTATAGCTTTAACTATTACACCGGTTAAACATGTACTAATTTTATCTTCATTATTATTTTAAACTTAAACTTCGTTCAAATTGTATTTAAAACAATGATAATTTAAAACAATGATAATTTATGTAAGCTGGTTGTTGTATATAATATATACGTTAGCATATATTATTATGGATGAAAGGATGATTATTGAATGTTTATTATTTTGATATTTTGATATTTTTAATAATTTTTCTATCTTTATAAATAAGTATTTCATATAAATTCATTTGGTACTTATTGTTGGTTGAGATATATATATTTATTTATTTATTTTAATTATTGACCTGAAGATTAGCTATATTTTTGAATAGAATTTATTTTCGATAATTTCAATTGATTTTAATTGATTTTAATCGATTTAAATTTCCTTTCTATTTGAAAATGGGTTATGAAACACGTGTAGTCATATTATTATCTTTATCTTATGATATTTACTTTGTTTTATATTATACTAATTTATTGTGCTTTTAATTGTTAATTTTTCTATATGTGATAGTGGATTTTCATCGATGAGTTCTTGAAACTTGGTTATTTTCCCTAAAACTATATATTTTATATATATTTTATCTATAAAGCTCAATTTAATTTTGATCTTTTATAAATTGATTTTAATTGAGTTTTTACCTGTAATTTTGGATTTTGTCCCTAATATTATTATATATATATATATATATATATATATATATATATATATATATATATATATATATATATATATATATATATATATATATATTGATATCCTGGCAGATATCAGTAAAGCACTCAGTATTAAAAGAATTTGGTTACCAATGTTCAACAATTAAACACCAGTAAATGTAAATGGAATACAGATTCCATGTAAATTCTCATGTATGACAGGTAAATCCAAATATCATTTGGCAGAATTTCGAGAAATTTAGAGTACTTGAGAACAAAAATGCGTACAGAGAAATTGACATCTTTATTATAGATCTCATCTTATAAAGCCAACAATTGTTTCTCTTGCTGAGGGTTCGACAATTTCTCATCGAACAATCACACTGATCATTTCATTATAGCGATCAAATGCTTGTCTAAACATAAGCTCACTCCCTCCATCAGAACGACATTACCTGTACAGGTGCAACGGGAACCACATGTCAGATGTCGAAATGATCGTTGAGCAACGTGAAATGAAGTGTTTTGCTTAAGAACACAGCACAACGTCCGGTTTGGAAATCGAACCCACGATCTCACAATCGTGAGTGCAACACCTTAACCACTAAGCCATGCACCTTCACTTTATATGTATTAATATTCCGAAAGTTTATCTTAATACGACGTTGTCAGGGTGATCCAAAATTAGTGAAATTCAATTCGAATTTCATTAATTTTGGATCGCCTTGAGAACGTTGTATTAACATATACTTTGGGAAATATTAATATAATTTTAATGATATTTTGTGAGTATGTGTGTGTGTGTGTGTGAGTGTGTGTGTGTGTGTGTGTGTGTGTGTATGCAATAGAAATAATTGTCGGCTTTTTAAAGTGAGATCTATGTAAACTTCTCTATACGCATTAATGTTGCGTATGTGTGTGTGTGCATGTGTGTGTCTGTGTGACAGTGTGTGTGTGCATGTGTGTGTGTGTGTGTGTGTGTGTGTGTGTGTGTGTGTGTGTTCGTACATATATGAATGCGTGTGTTTATCTATGCATATACAATGTCAGATATAAGGTAATGGAGGCTCTCTAAGCATGTGTCAAAACATGGGATTCCAGTGAAGAAAGATTTCATTTTATGTGTTGCTATGAAGTGTTACCCTGGTAACAATTACCACGGTAACGACTTAATAAAATAATTATACATTTTACGCAGCTCCACAACGTCACAAACACAAGAAACGTGTATAAACATGCGCGCGTGCATATATACTCTTTACTCTTTTACTCTTTTACTTGTTTCAGTCATTTGACTGCGGCCATGCTGGAGCATCGCCTTTAGTCGAGCATATCGACTCCAGGACTTATTCTTTGGAAGCCTAGTACTTATTCTATCGGTCTCTTATTGCTGAACCGCTAAGTTACGGGGACGTAAACACACCAGCATTGGTTGTCAAGCGATGGAGGGGGGACAAACACCGACACACAAACACACATACATATATATATATATATATATATATATATATATATATACGACGGGCTTCTTTCAGTTTCCGCCTACCATTGGGCCACTGCGCCTCCACCGTCATCATACGACAACACCGTAAAAAAACACAACATCAAAGTTGAGAACAATGTACTGCTGAGCAGTAGTAATAGCGCTCTTCTTCCATCATAGTAGAACATCCAACAGCAGTAACAACAATACCATCAGAGGAAACTGCAAAGTATAGTTACAAAGAAATAAATAGTTAACCTGTCAGACAACAAAAGCGGTCAATTGATAGCTTCCTCGAATAAACAGAGGAATATAGAAATTGTTTTAATTCTCTAAAAGTGGTGTGAGAAGATGTACTGCAGCAGTTTCAAAACATTAATCTAAAAGACAGACAATTTAAAACATGCACAAAAAAGTGCTTTCTAAATTGGAACTGGAAGTAGTAAATGAAATTGCGGGAAACTATCTAATGTTGAGGTGCTAACAACCATTACTTATCTAATGTCTATTGTATCAGAGTGGAGGTGCAATGGCCCAGTGGTTAGGGCAGCGGACTCGCGGTCATAGGATCGCTGTTTCGAATACCAAACCGGGAGTTGTGAGTGTTTATTGTGCGAAAACACCTAAAAGCTCCACAAGGCTCCCGCAGGGGATGGTGGCGAACCCTGCTGTACTCTTCCACCACAACTTTCTCTCACTCTTACTTCCTGTTTCTGTTGTGCTTGTAATTTAAAGGGTCAGCCTTGTCACACTCTGTGTCACGCTGAATCTCCCCCCGAGAACTACGTTAAGGGTACACGTATCTGTGGAGTGCTCAGCCACTTGCACGTTAATTTCACGAGCAGGCTGTTCCGTTGATCGGATCAACTGAAACCCTCGACGTCGTAAGCGACGGAGTGCCAACAACAAATTGTATCAGAAACCACATATGAGACTATAAATCTCTTTCAATATGTGTCAGCAATAATATTACTAGCCAACCACAAGGAGTTGGAGCTACACAATAAAGACAAGGATAAACACCTGAAACCGGGTTGGGCTCACAACGGGAGAAATGAAATTGTTTCTTCGGAAAACTATCTCGCAGATTATTATTGGTGTAATGTGCAATACTGTCAATATATTCACGTAACACCAGAAACAGTTAATAGGTAAACTGGAAAAGTGGTTTGAGGGATAGAAAACTAAAAGTATCGATTGTGAAAGTACTGTGACAGCGAAGCACATCTATAGCAGATAAAAGAAACCCCGTAACTATCATGCCCAAGTTTACGAGCTCGAAAGCAACATCATTAGGGCAGGTAATGAATTTGAGAAGGAACGTGAAATAAGAGCCGATACAGATCTCTCTCCACACACACACACACACACACACACAAATTGGAAAAAATATAACACAAAAAGAAAATTTTAAGAAGGATCAGTTCGCTGAGATGTTAGTGCATGTGTACATAGAACAAAAGGTCCAAACCATAAACATAAAAAATTCGGCATGGGGTACTGACACTTTTATGACCTTCAAAGCTTCCTCCATACAATTCAAAAACAAGAGATCCCCATTTAGTACCTACAGCATAAAAGGCAAAAAACATTGACGGATAACAAATATAGGCCGTGCAAACCTGAAACTAAAGACACCACCCTTATTATTACCAACTGCAAGAGAATACCTTCTAGATACTGTCTTCTAGGGAGATGTGATGTGATGGCCAGAAAAACCTGGGACAGAATAAAGACAAAGAAAAAGCGATCGGATTAAGATTACTCTATTGAGACCGAGGGGTCAAAAGAATATTTTTGGAACTTAAAAATTATAACAGCCAATAAATTAAAACAAAACTTGCCAGATATTTTTGTGTGGGACCATAAACAGAAACGTGCTCGTTTGTGGAAATCAGTTGAGCAATGACATCCATGCTCGTGCTCACGAACGCCTGTACACTTTTATATGTGTATGCATACATGCGCACATGCACACACATTCGCATGCCTACTTACACACATACACACACACACACACACATATACATGGATACATATATGCATGCATACGTACAGACATACATACGCACATACAAACATACATGCATGCATACATGAATAATGCAACCATATATAGATGCAAGATTACCTTGTTTGATGCTATCCAAATTCCACTGAGAGAGTCTGCTTCAAGGAAAGAGACCGGTTCTTTCTCCGTAGGCGAAAAATTCGAAAACTAAAACCAAAAACAAATGAACACACACACACACACACGCACACACACACGTATATATATATATATACATATACACATACCTACTTGCATACAAACATAGACGCATACATACATACATACATGCATTATATACATATACACATACACACACGCATACACACACACACACACACATATATATAGAGGTCACAATGCAAACAAATATGGATATTTCATCGTCTTTCTCTATATACAGTATATATCAAATTTTGGGCGTTTTGCCTATAATAGAATTTTTTTTTTCCAGAACAGTGACATAGCAGCAGTGTTTAGAAGCCCAAATTAATGGTTTCCAATACTGAGTTCCACATCTTTTAAGTTCCGAGTTCGAATCCCACCAGAATTGATTTTGTCTTTCTTCTATTTAATAACGATCTAACAACACAAAACAAAAGCCTATTGCACTCTAGATTTGACACGAACAACTATACACAACTATCTACAATAAATACTTCCTCTTGAGACAAATGGAAGAAAGTTACGTGTTGCCCCTTAATACTAATATCTGAAAAATACATTTCAAATTTTGGCACATGAACAGCAATTTCGGGGGTGGACAGTTAGTCGATTAGATAGACTCCAGTACTCAACTGGTACTTATTTTATCGACCTGGAAAGGATAAAGTCGACCTCGGCGGAATTTGAACTCAGACTGTGAAAACAGACGAAATGCCGTTAAGCTTTTTATCCGGCATGCTAACGATTCTGCCAGCTCACCGATTTCAAATATCTGAGATAAATAGTGGTTTCATATTTTGGTATAAGGCCATCAGTTACAAGTAAGTCGATTGCCTCGACCCCCAGTGCTCAACTTGTACTTATTTTATCGACCCTAAAAGGATGAAAAATAAAGTCGATCTCGACGGAATTTGAACACAGAAAGTAAAGACGAACGAAATGCCGCTAAGCATTTTGCTGGGGGCGCGGTAACGACTTTGCCTTCTAATATCTGAAATATTGGTTTCAAATAACACTGTGTCAGTTTTATTGATCGCGATTGCCTTTATATCTAGACCATGTTTTGTACAACTCCTTACAACGCAGTTTCGTTTAGCGCTGCACTTTTAAATAACGTATCTAGAATATTGATTTCGATATTGCGGTATACAGCATAATGTGCTGGTTGCCATATTTTGTATGTATATATGTATATTACAATGGTAATGGACAATTGTTACTGAATCGTCATAAAGGGCCCATATTTTAGGAGGGATGAGGAGAATGTGAACTACATATACATATAAATGGAGTGAGATTGTTCGCCATTTATGAATAATGAATTTAAAAACAAATAAACATTTATTGAGAGTAAAACCTTAGGCTAGAAAGAATAGCGGGTAACGTTGTGAACACACGATAGATTAGCAATTGGTGGTGGTGGTGGTGGCGGTGGTGGTGATCGTCGTCGTCGTCGTCGTCATCACTTCCGTCGTCGTGATGATGGTGGTAGTTTTAGCTGTGGTGGTGGTGGTGGTGGACTGGTAGTCATTGTTAGGAGATAGAATTGCACCGATACATGACCTACACACTATACAACCCTACCATCTTTAAAAAAAAAAGAGGTGTTATCACGGCTGGAATGTTTTTCGTAAACACACACGCACACACCTTATCTCCGGTAGCCAAGTGTTTTGCTCAAGGACACAACGAGTCGCCCGGTCCAGGAATCGAAACCACAATCTTACGAACATGAGTCCAACGCCTTAAAGACTAAGCCACGCGTCTCCACTGTAGAAATACTGCACCAACAACAGTAGTTAAATATACATCATAAACTCTGTGAGTGAAGGGAAGCTGCAAAAATGGATAGTCCTAGGTAGAGATTTAATAGATGTTAGTGTTGTACAGACAAATCATTTAACCAAGAATATATATTTTTAAAAAAACGTCTTAACAGAAACCTATAGGTCTATTGTTTGTTTTTACACATTACGTATAGCATTACACAAGCTCTTCGCTGAGCAGCAAGCTTGAAGTACATTAATGTTAAGATATGCTGAATAACTTAAATTGTATTGGTTAAAGTAAAAGAGAAAACACCACAGAAACCTTATGGCAGTGTGGCTTGATTACATAAAAGCGTTTGACTTTATTTCCTACTTCTGGCAACATTTAGCAAACATAACCCCTACCCTAAGAGCAACCAGTGAAATGCTCACTGATGTTGTCAACCATCTACATCTTGCAACTGGAAGCACACCGATTACCTCTTTTTATATATAAAGCTTTTGAACTGAATATTCCAAGGAAAGAATCTACATATGTTTCTGTTTAATTTGGCACTAAGCCTAATGTAATTTCTCTTACAAATGCCAGTGGTTACGTACTGGGACCTACACCAATGCATCCCATAATATCTTTCTTGGTGATCTAAGTATTTACACAGCAAAATATCCATAATACTGAGAAATAACTGGATTTCGTAATGTTTTCAGCTGATATCGTGATGAAATTTAGCCAAAGCAAATATACATTGTTTATAGGTGCATGTGGAAAAATTACTTACGAGACAGAAAGTATTCACATCAATAATCTCTCTCCCTCCCTCTCTCTCTCTCTCTCTCTCTCTCTCTCTCTCTCTCTCTCTCTCTCCCTACACTCTCCTCCATTCTCGCTCTCTCTTTTCCATTCTTCCCTCACTCTCTCTTTCTCTCTACTTCTGCTGTTCTACGCAATAAGTGCTACCAACAACATAATGTTGCCGAAAACGAATAACACAAAAATGCTGCAATCAAAAATATATTTATGAAAGTGCATGTTTTAAAAATTCGTCGGATATTGCTTCTTTCTTACAAGAAGACAATATCCCAGAATGCATTTGCAATCTCACTACTAGTATCGTATCAACTCTTGAAATACTTGATTGGACCACAGGAAAAAAAGTCAGCTCCATTAATATTAAATCCCCGCAAGATTCCAACACTAATTGGAAGTTTTCCCAGTTTTACGATATCGGCTGACTCTCTCAGAAGATAGAAATAGGAAAACTGTTTAAGATCGACCGAAGCAGCCCAGTGGAAAAGACTGGGAATGATGTTTAAAATCAATAGTAGAAGCCTTTGACTGCTGTTTAATACTACCTCGACAGAACCTGCTAAAAACCAACAGCAAAAACGAATGCATCTACAATATGTTCAAACATAGAAGTGGAAGAAAAAATACCCAAGATGCACTCAATTTCTAGAAGATAGATAAATTTGCAGGCAAAACCATGAACGAAAGAAATATCCTTCTACAAAAAAGAGTAATACATAGGAGCAGGCGTAGATATGTGGCTAAGAAAAGCCCTTTGCAATCACCTGGTTTCGGATTTAGTCACACACAAACACATACATACATACATACATACATACATACACGCACGCATACATACATACATGATGATGATGATGGCCGTTCACTCGTGACCGAGGAAGACCATTGCCGACCTTCAGGAACATTGTGCGCTCTAGGACTATCCGTTGGTGGATAATGAGCCCTGCTCTTGACAAGCATACACGACTGCAAACATTGTAGACCAAGCTTTCCCCATTCACTATACGAGCCGTGCGCTTTCGCGCAGCTCGCTTAAGTTCTTCATGCTTAACCTTATTAGAATGAAGAATAGCAGGATTCCTAAGCAGATGCTATATGGAGAACTTGTGAATGGAAGGAGACTCCGGCAGAGACCAAGGCTGCGCTTTAAGGACTGTGTCAAGTCTTCGTTAAAGGCCCGTGATCTGCAGGACACTGACTGGGAGAACAATGCTTGTCATCGCCACGGATGGAGGAAGAAGGTTAAGGAGAGGATCGACTTGAGAGAGCACATACATACATACATTCATACATACATACATACATACATACATACATACATACATACATACATACATACATACATGTTAATTTGACTACTTTTCTTCAACTCAGATATAACATATCAGTAAAGAATCTTTTCGCAGCTAACAGAATGAACGCTAACATTCCGTACCACAACACAGTCTATTGCAAACAATCCTGATTGTCCTATTTGTTAGAGGCTGTGCTCGACCGGACGTAAACAAACAGAACCAACCGGAAGTTACAAAACGTGGTACTAGGGGGTGACGATAATGTCGTTAACATTGAAATCATTTCAGAGAAACATCTCTCCATCGATGAATAGGGAATATTGGGAAAATAATCAACTTTAATAATATTTATTCTATTAGGTTTATTGATCCTTCTTTTCTCTGTTCGTGCAAACGTAACAGGATAAAAACAAACTTTGGTTTAACAACACTAGTTACAATAACAAAATTATGCAACAATACAGAAACAAATACGAAGACAAACACATCCCGCAGCAAATGCAAATTATGCACAAAGAATTTTGTATAAACACTTCCATCCGGGAAATTGAATATATGAATTCGTTATTTGGTAAAAAAAAAAAATAACCTAAAATAAACAGAACTAGACGAACAATACATTTATTACGAAAACGGGAATATTAAAAGACAAAATAACTCGCGTCAGGCACGTCTGCAATCTGGAAACGTGAAAGTTATATTACTAATGAAGCCAACTGCTACATTGCAGGACCAAAATGCCAGGCTTTCTTTCCATTTTCCACATGTCCATACATCGTCGATCCTTCATTCTAGGAATGTAAATTCTAAAGTAACCAGAAAACAATACACATGAACATTATTAACTTGTCTTTAAAAAAAAACGCTAGCACTTCTGTGCATATTTAATAATGTAAAATACGTAATTGTTTAAGTATTTAACAAGGATGCTATTGTTTGATCGAGTACAATAGAGACTACACTATATTGCTCTGGATAGTTACAAGCGCCATTTTGTTTTCTTTGCCAATTCAAAAATGCGGTGCAGTCGCTAAAATAACCTATCATATAACACTGTCCTCGTTAGATATATTTCTTACGCTTGGGGAAAAAAAGAAGCAAGATTTTTAAATGTACATATTTAAGGCTTTATTGTTTTATCTTTTATCTTTTACTTCGTTTCAATCATTTGGACTGCGGCCAAGCTGGTGCACAACCTTGAAGGTTTTAGTCGACCAAATCAATCTCGATTATATTTTTAAATCTGATTACTCATTCTATCGGTCCCTTTTACCTGACTACTAAGTTATGGAGACGTAAACAAACCAACATCGGTTGTCAAACAGTGACGGGTCAGACACAAAGTCACACGCGCGCACACAGCCATACATATAAATATGTATATACATTTATATTTATACACACACACACACACACACACACACACACACACACACACACACACATATATATATATATATATATATATATATATATATATATATATATATATATATATATATATATATATATATATATATATATATATATACTAAACTAGACTACCCGTGACCCATTGGGTCACCAATAGTTCAAAGTATCCGAAAAAACCGCGTATCTCGGGAACCCGTGGTCTGATTTACGCAAAACTTGTTTTATTCCGTTTGTATTCACATTTCAAGGGTTCCTCACTTTCAAAGTATTTTCCTATTATGCACCGGTTTCGCTGAATTAAATTACAGACAAGCCCGTAAGCAAACAATCACAGACTTTTAGTCTTATATAGATGTATGTGTGTATGTGTATGTATTCGTGTATGTATGTGTGATATAGTGGAGCCGCAATGGCCCAGTGGTTAGGGCAGCGGACTCGCAGTCGTAGGATCGCGGTTTCGATTCCCAGACCGGGCGTTGTGAGTGTTTATTGAGCGAAAACACCTAAAGCTCCACGAGGCTCCGGCAGGGGATGGTGGCGAACCCTGCTCTACTCTTCCACCACAACTTTCTCTCACTCCTACTTCCTGTTTCTGTTGTGCCTGTAATTCAAAGGGTCAGCCTTATCACACTGTGTCACGCTGAATATCCCCGAGAACTACGTTAAGGGTACACGTGTCTGTGGAGTGCTCAGCCACTTGCACGTTAATTTCACGAGCAGGCTGTTCCGTTGATCGGATCAACTGGAACCCTCGTCGTCGTAAGCGACGGAGTGCCAACAATGTGTGATATATATAGGCGCAGGCGTAGCTGTGTGATCAGAAGCTTGCTTGCCGACCGTATAGTTCCGGGTTCAGTCCCACTGCGTGACACCTTGGGCAAGTGTCTTCCACTATAACCTCGGGCCGATCAAAGCCCTGTAAGTGGATTTGGTAGACAGATACTGTGTCTGTCTGTGGTTGTCTCCCCTGCCATCGATTGGCAACCGATGCTGATGTGCTTATGTCCCCATAACTTAGCGGTTTGGCAGGCTTACAAAAACTAAGTCCTGGGGGTCGATTTCTTTGACTAACACCCTTTAAGGCGGTCCTCCAGCATTGCTGCAGTCAAATGACTGAAAAAAGTAAAAGAATAAAAGAATATATATATATACACATATGTGTGTGTATGTATATGTGCGTATGTATATGTGTATGTATATGTGTGTGTGTATATATATATATATATATATGAAGGCGCAGTGGTTAGAGCGTCGAGCTTACGATCGTTAGGTTGTGAGTGCGATTCCCGGACCGGGCTGCGTGTTGTGCTCTTGAGCAAGATACTTTATTTCACGTAGCTCCAGTTGACTCAGCTGTAGAAATGAGTTGCGACGTTACTGGTCCCAAGTTCTATCGGCCCCTTCGCCTTTCCTTTGGATAACATCAGTGGTGTGGAGAGGAGAAGCTGGTATGCATGGGCGACTACTGATCTTCCATAAAATCAACCCTTGGTTGTGCGTTCGCCGGTGAGGCGACTTTACGCCCAAACTTGTACGCCGGAGGGGAACCTCTTAGGTGCACCCATAGTCATTCGTGACCGACGGAGTCGAGTTATGTGTGTGTGTGTGTGTGTGTGTGTGTGTGAGTTTGGGGTCAGAATATCAATGGTCGTCCGCACATATGTAGCATAAAGTCACTACAACAACAGTGAATCATACGGCATAAAACATAATTGGACAGGAAAACGAAAACACATCAGTAGTTGTTGTTGCTATCGTTGTTGGTGTTGTTGCTGTTTAACCCTAGGCCAGTCCTGATACAATAGACTGGGATCAAAATCGTGTCTGTCATTGCCATCCCATCATCTTCGTTTCGTTTTGTTGTTGCTTCTTGTTTTTTGAGTCATACAATATCTAGAACAGCATTATCCTATGTGTCCTTCTTTTTATTAAGACGACAGAGGAGGATTTGCATGTGTGGTGGTGGTGGTGGTGGTGGTGGGATGTTGAAGTCGCTGCTGTTTGTAGCTGATTCGAGCAACTGTGTATCAATTCCGAAGACACACCCAGCTAATATAGAATTCTTACTCCACCCCACCATTACACTCACCACCAGCAGAAGGAATGCAAGATATCCATGGAGAGATCAGTTTTACTAACAAAATATAGCAAACATACTTACATACATACATACATACATGAGGATGAGCATATATGAGCAGAAGACTATGTGTGTGTGTAACAGAGTTATTAGTGAGGAATTATCAGTCCCGGCAAAATACTTTATAAGTTCTGTGTTAGTATACCAGGCTAACAATATTGTTTAGATTAGTAAAGAGCTCCGTGTATTCTTGTACCAGGGTCGAGGTTAAAGTTCATCACCATTCTCTATTGTAAATCCATTGCTGTGTTCCATTTATACTGGTTTTTATATACAAAGCAAGGCATAAATAATGGTCATTACATATTTTTGTTTATTGTAGTAAATTTGATTTAAAGTTGTTTTCAGTAGTCATTATAGGTTCGTTATTGATAAGTTTGTTCAATCGTCTCATTGATCGATAGAGGAAAATTGTGCTACCTAGAAAAATTGAGCGACCTAGAAAATTAATGCTACTTTCGTCAGTCGTTTCTGGTTATGACCAAGTAGAAAACTCAATGAATGATTGAGGCATGAGGAGGGGTACGAAAAGAATAAGTATAAGTATAAGGTAAGTGGGAGATAGATAAAGAGGAAAGGAGGAGAGAAGTGATGATTTGCAAAAACAAAAAAAAAAAAAAAAGGACTAAAGCGGAGAGAAGGAATGAAAGGAAAAGAGGAAGGGATAGACTAAATAGAGGAGGGGAAGCATTTAATAGCAAAAGGGACAGAAGATGACCGAAATTGAGGAAGGGTCAGTCATGAAAACATTAGTGTTTGTAATTGGGTCCTCATACACGAAAACCTTTGCATTGTCTGCAAGTCAAATACTATCCAGATATTGCGTTTAAATTTGATATAAGCCACTAACTCTCAGGCAGGGAAGTTGTTGTTGTTGGCACTCCGTCGCTTACGACGTCGAGGGTTCCAGTTGACCCGATCAACGGAACAGCCTGCTCGTGAAATTAACGTGCAAGTGGCTGAGCACTCCACAGACACGTGTACCCTTAACGTAGTTCTCGGGGATATTCAGCGTGACAGTGTGACAAGGCTGACCCTTTGAATTACAGGCACAACAGAAACAGGAAGTAAGAGTGAGAGAAAGTTGTGGTGAAAGAGTACAGCAGGGTTCGCCACCATCCTCTGCCGGAGCCTCGTGGAGCTTTAGGTGTTTTCGCTCAATAAACATTCATAACGCCAGGTCTGGGAATCGAAACTGCGATCCTATGACCGCGAGTCCGCTGCCCTAATCACTGGGCCATTGCGCCTCCACCAGGTAGGGAAGTACAAATAAACAAATACTAAAGATTTAAGTTCACCACGAGATTTAGTGGCCTATATCAAATTTCAACACAACAACTGTATAGTATTTGACCTGTAGACAATGCAAATCGTGAAAACCAGACCCAGCACACTCATTCCTAAATAGTATCCTCACTGCACTCTGCGCATATCTTCCTGCAAGTTTCTGCCGCTTCCTTGTTTTTTGAAAGTAAAAAAAAAGCATGAAGTGTCGATAATGTTCGTTTTGGTTTCTGTTTTCAGGGTGGTCCCAAGTACAGACAATATAACCTGCCCTGGGATCTTTTCTGTTTTACTGCACACGTGGAAATTTTAAAGCTTAGTGAAAATTTGAAAATTTGGTGTATTGGTGTAATTTTTCATGTTGAATCTCAGGAAGTAATTCACTTTTCCCAGAAAAGTTGTTTAAAAAAACAAATTACAGAGGTTTAAAGCTTGATCATTCTTACCTAATCAGAAAGCAGAATTTGTAACCTGTCATTTTGTGCGTGACAGCATGTATTGTCAACTGAAATATTAGCGGAATGTTGCTGTACACACGCCATGTAACCCCTTATAACTTTTTTTTGTTTGTTTTTTGGGGAATTCATACGATTATGCAAAAAAATTCGTACGTAATCTAAGGCCTATTTAGCTGTTATTTCTAGCACATTTCATGATCATCTCATACTGTTTTAAGCATTTAATAAGCGATAAAAAAACACGTGATAAGCAACTTGGTAACAGCTTGGCGTGTTGCTTTCGATTGGCTAAAATTACCCAACATTTGCAAACTTCAAATGTTATTAACTCTTTATTGATTTATGGTGAAAATGAATTCCATGCCAATGATTACTTTACAAAACTACATCAATACACCAAATATAAAATCAATTGAAACAAAAATTGAAGAAATTGAAAAGTGGCAGCCAAACAGAAAAGGTCCCTATCTTGTTGCAAGTTCGCATCAAACTTCGCTGAAATGTGATGTATTTAACGAGCGCGCATGCTCAAGGGACAAACTGAAGTTAGCTACTTATTAGAGTGCTTGAAGTTTAGTGTCGACAAAACCAGAATGAATTTGTTGGCAAACCCAATCGAAGACACTTGGCCAAAGTGTCGCGCAGTGGGACTGAACCCGAAACATCGTGTTACTGCAAAGTAAATTTCCTAACCGTATAGTCATGTCTGTGCCTTTGATAGACAGAGAGAAAAAGAAATAGGAAATAAAGCACAGAAAAAAAACAAAGAGATCTAGAAGAAAAACGAAAGGAAGTTAAAGAAAACCAAACGATGACGATAATTGATTGTGTTGATCGTTGTCATGGTGATGGTAATGATAGTAGCGGTGGTTATGATGGCGATGATCTTGACGATGATGGTAGTGATGGTAGTGATGGTGATGATGGTGGTGACGATGTTTATTTGTTGTCATGGCAATGACAGATTGGCGATGGTAACGTCTGTTTGTTTACGGGTGGAGTGGATGTTGTTAGTTAATGATGTTGAATAACGGCTATTATTTATTTGTTTGTTGTTGATAGCGGCGGCGGAGGTGGTGGTGGTGGTGGTGATGGTAGTGGTGGTGGTGGTGGTGGTGATGGTGGTGGTGGTGGTGGTAGCGGTGGTGGTGGTGGTGGTAGCGGTGGTGGTGGTGGTGGTGGTGGTGGTGGTGGTGGTGGTAGCGGTGGTGGTGGTGGTGGTAGCGGTGGTGGTGGTGGCGGTGGTGGTGGTGGTGGTGGTGGTTATGGTGGTGGTGGTGGTGGTTATGGGGGGAGGGTAGAAGTGGCGGCGGAGGAGGCGACAATGGAATTGTTCTTTCCTTTCCTTCCCGTGTGAGTTTTCACTATTCATTCTTTCTTTTATAGCGATTTTATACAGATGAGAAATCATATTGCTTGCGGAATTTCCACGGGTCCAAATAGTGTTTGTTTGCATGCATATATATAGGAATATATATATATATATATATATATATATATATATATATATATATATATATTCTCTTATTTTCATTTACCTGTTTCAGTCATTTTGACTGAGGCCATGCTGGAGCACCGCCATTTTGTCGAACATATCGACCCTCAAGACTTATTCTTCGTAAGCCTAGAACTTATTCTATCGGTCTCTTTTGCCGGACCACTAAGTTACGGGGAACGTGAACACACCAGCATCGGTTGTCAAGAGATAGTGGGGGGGGGGGGACAAACGCAGACACACACACAAACACACACACACGCACACACACACACACATACATACATACATATATATATATATATATATATATATATATATATATATATATATATATATATATAAAACAGAGATGTGTGTGTAATCGCTTTTCACGTGAAATCGACTTCACCAAATGCTTCCATACTTGTGATGCATGAATAATTTGACCTCGGATAAATGTTAGGCTCCTCATTTGATTTTTTTAATTAAAAATATATAATATTGCTTTATATTTAAGATTCACTTCTTTAAAAAGGTTCCTCAATGTCAACTTCCGGTATTGACGTAACAACGGCAAAAAGCTTCACTCTCTATTTTGTGTGTGAGTGTGTGTGTGTGAGTGTGTATGAGAGAGAGAGAGAGAGAGAGAGTAAATACTACATACACACCGCTCTTTCACTCTGTCTCACACACATACACACGCACACACACACCCCTTGACTCACTCACACTCTGTCTCTTACAAACACACACATACATAAATGTATACAAACATATTTACAGACACACATGTGTATGCGCGCGCGTGCGTGTTTGTAAGAGACAGAGTGTGAGTGAGTCAAGGACTGTGTTGTCATATGCATACATCCAAAGATGTATATTTATGCATGTACGTATACATGACAACAAACCTCTCTCTCTCACTCACACTCTGTCTCTTACAAACACACACATACATAAATGTATACAAACATATTTACAAAGACACACGTGTGTATGCGCGCGCGCGTGCGTGCGTGCGTGGGGGGTTCCACAATCGCCATTTATTTCAATTACTCTTGTGAGGATATTCACGTAAATCATTTTTTTCATTTAATCCCCATTTTAATTTTCGTAAAAGTTTCCAAGTACCAATGAGGCTTTTTGGCACATCTTCAATTTTCCCCATTCATGAGAGGCGCCCAGCCATCATTCGTCTGAGAGTCCATCTACAGAATGTCATCAAATTTCTATACACCATATTTTGCCTTTTTTTCTTCAAGTATATAAGCAACAATTTCATTCCCGAGCAACGCCGGGCGCCTCTGCTAGTATATATATATATATATATATAAGACAGGCTTCTTTCAGTTTCCGTCTACCAAATCCACTCACAAGGCTTTGAACGGCCTGAGGCTATAGTGGAAGATACTTGCCCAAGGTGCCACGCAAGCCTCTTGTCACACAGCCACGCCTGCACCTATACATTCTTTTACTTTCTTTTACCTGTTTCAGGCATTTTGACTGAGGCCATGCTGGAGCACCGCCTTTTAGTTGAAGAAATCGATCCCAGGACTTATTCTTTGTAAGCCTGGCACTTATTTTATCGGTCGCTTTTGCCGAACCGCTAAGTTACGGGGACGTAAACACTCCAACATCGGTTGTCAATTGATTGTGAAGGGACAAATGCAATATATATATACGACAGGCTTCTTTCAGTTTCCGTCTACCAAATCCAGTCTCAAAGCTTTAGTCAGCCTAACGCTATAGTAGAGGACACTTGCCCAAGGTTCCACACAACAGGACTGAACCTGGAACCATGTGATTGGGAAGGAAGCTTCTTACCACACAGCCACGCCTAGGTACTCTTCTATTTTTTTTTTCTTACATGTTTCAGTTATTTGACTGCAGCCAGCTGGAGCACCGCTCTAAAGGGTTTTAGTCAAAGAAATCGACCCCAGGATTTATTTTTTTGTAAGCCTAGTACTTAGTCTTTCGGGCTCTTTTGTCGAACCTCTAAGTTACGTTGACATAAACAGTAAAATCGGCTGTCAAACGATGGTGGGGTGGGGACAAACACACACACACACACACACACACACACACACACACACACATGTATATACTAGACTTACTACCCAGCTTTGCCTGGTAAAGTATTCGCGGAATAGTTTGGCAGATTGTAGAATGGGAATTCACGGTACTTATGCATGTATATATATTTAACCTAACTTCTGGACTTATTTAATTGCAACTATTCAAACATTCAAACAAGTAATCAATTTACATGAATAGAAGCTTTTTTTTTTTTTTGAACAATTTTTATCCTGAAAATCACCTGTTACTTTTGTTTTAAAGTGAAAGAGAGAAGAAAGTTAATGATGTATGAACGTGTATATGAAATGGACGTGTGTGTGAGAGAGAGAGAGAGTGCCACTTACACATACATGAGAACACACACGTTCACTCACGAACACACACACACTCTCTCTCTCTCAGACACATACACACACACACACTCATGCACACGTATATACAAAAAAGATGTACGCATACGTATTGATGTATGCACGTATACATGACAGCACACCTTTTCACTCACTCTGTCTCTCTCTTTCTCTATCTCTCTTCCTCTCTCTCTTTCTCTCCCTCTTCCTCTCTCTCTCTCTCTTCCACTCTCTCTTTTTCACTCTCTCTCTTCCTCTCTCTCTCTCTCTCTTTCACACACACACACACGTCCTTTTTGTATACACGTGCATACATTTTTTACTTTCTCCTCTCTTACACTTTAAAACAAAAGTAAATAAATAAAAGATTTTTATGTAAATTAACGAACTCGGATGGTGAAATTACATTCAGTTAAAAATATTTCTAAATGATTAAAATATTGTGTACGTCAAATAGTTAACGGGTTTTTTTTTTCTTAGAGAGCGCGAAGACAATGTGTATGTATATGTTACAGATAGCGAACGTCTGTTTGTGTCGATAGACACGCCATGACATTCATTATATGTTTGTGCATTCTGCATGTATTGACGTGACGTCATGGAAGCCATGTATTTTTTACATCAAGAAATAACAGAAATTGTATTTAATCGTTTAAATAGAAGTTCAAATGTCACAAAAATTTGTACTGCACTGCCGAAGGTAAGTATGAAAATAGATATGTAAAAACATTAAGATAAAGTATACTATTTCTGAGACATTTCAGTTACACACAAACATCCCTAAAGTTTTAGTATTATCAATATATATTCGCTATGATAGATCGCTAGCCACTACACATTCTTTATTTTCTCTCCTTGTTTCTTTCTCTGTTCCTTTCTGTGGAAGAGCGTAGGCTCGAAACGTTAAAGACTTTTTCACTTCCCGAGCGTTATACTAATACATCTGTTTGTTGTCTACACCACCTGTCTTCGTCTTTTGTTTTATTTTTTTGTGAATTCTCCCTATATATATATATATATATATATATATATATATATATATATATAAGATAACAAGGCCAATGCAATTTGATATTCCTAGGACATTTATAAATAGAAAAGTGGTCTTACAACTGTTTCAGGGAAATAAATGATATGCCACCATCAGAGACGAGTTAACCTTCAATAGAAAGAATTAACTGAGTTCATTTTTACAGTAGTTATCCTTGAGAGGGAGAGATATACAAGAATTAGATATAATGCAGAAAGTATAAAAGGAAAATATGAAAGTAAAAATACAGGTTGCATGTTAAAGTTCCTGTTCGTTACCCAAGAAATATGTTGTGTAGAATGGGTTTCTTGTCCATGATGTGTAAAGTCCGATATGAATTCATATGTTGTTATTTGAAATGGATAGTGTGTAGATGTTAATTGCGTGTGTTATTCATTGAAGAGGATCTTGTAGTATGAATGGATTTTGAGAATTATACTAGAAACGGAAGTAGATAAAGTGAGAAATGAATAGATAAGAATATTAGAAGGAAGCAAGAAGTATGCAAGAAGTAATTAAGAAATTAAAAGTCAAATAAGGTTGTTCGAGGTTACCTAGGGGTATTCGGTACATGTAATGTGTGGTGATTTAGGTTGCATTTAGATGTGTGTTAAAATTTGAAGGTATGAAAAAGTGGTGGTTGCATGTACCTGGGGCCTCATTATATTTATTTAGTAATAGTGAAGAATTGTGTTTTAATATATGGAATGCATCTTTCGGGTATAGCTTACAGGCTGAGTATTGACCTTAGTATGGAAGTCCTGAATTGATTATAGACCATGATAATTTCATGAAATATTCCTATTTTTAAGATGATGTATATGACTGGCGAGGGTTGTGGATTTACTGGTTCTCATATCTAAAAGAATAGATGTGCAGAGTATCTCTGTTTAAAGTTTACGGTGGATCCTATGCATATGCTTATGGAATTGTATAGCGTGTTGAGGACGGTGCATTTGTATACCATAGAATCGAGCGTCCACTGCTTTCTTTTTTTTTTTTTGGTTGCTTAGAGGTAGCATAATCTATATTTTTAGTTATTAGACTGGGGTTATAAGGCCCGTTATCGTTAACTGGTTTTGATTTTGAACTATTGTTATATGAGTGTGGGGAGTGGGGTTTAAACTGTATTAATCTGTGTTCTCCCAGGGTTCTAGTATGGTGCGCATATAGTCTGTTATGATTATGATGGTTAGCAAGTCGTGGTGATATAACTTGAGATGTATGTCGTTTGAGCCTAGTATTTGAGATGTATTTTATTTGTTGGGAGAAGCCACTGGCAGCGAGCGCTAGGTTGCAATATGGGGCACGGTTATAGAATATTTCTTCAGTGGCTGAGAGGTCAGATATACGAATCGAGATGCCCTTAACTATATTATCGAAGGTTGATTTGTGATGATTGGAGTTAAAGTTTAAATAATTAAGATACTGGTTTGGTTTGTGCTATGGGGAGTATTGGGAGGTTTCTAAGTTTAAAGTAACGTCTAAAAAATTAGCGGTTTTAAGAGAGTTTTCACAAGTAATAGATAGATTGAAGTTAGAGAAGAACTTGTGTAGATCTTTCTTAATTCGTTCTAAAGAGGATTTATTTACGCCCATGGTGACTAGCAAAGCATCATTTCTGTACAGATTTCCCTTGATATTAGAGAAGTGTGTTCGGAGCTGATGGAGTAAGTATAGTCCAACGAGGCCCGTGACTTGGGCAGAGTCAGATGATCCCATAGTAATGTCGAAGAAGTTGGTATAGTTATTCTTGGTGTTATAGGGGTTGACCTGGCACCGGAGCTTATCCTCGAAAGAAATTAGCGTTTTTTCGGGCGTTAAGAATTATGTTAATTTCTAGTGAAGTTAGGTTAGTTAGATTCCTAGCTCGAAGGAGCGCTTTATTTAGTAGTTTAGGGGAAATAGATGAGTAGTAATTATTTATATCAAATTGTAGGAATGAAGAAGAGTTTTTGTTGTTCAAGATATGAAACCATGTTATGACTTCACCTATTCAGGACCATAGGTTGACGTTTAATTTCTTCTTGACAATTGGTATTACTTTATCCAGAATGTTCTTGCTTATATTTCCCAGGTCAGATTTCGTAGGGCATATGAGGTGTATAAACGGTTTTGTTATGAAGTCCTTCTTATGATCCTTATGATTCGACAGCTGTTCCTTTTTGTCGGCCCACTCACAATCGCAAAGTGGCTGTGTGGTAAAGGAGCCAGGTGATTTCGGTTTCAATCCCACTGCGAGACATCTTGGACAAGCGTCTTCCACTATAGACGCAAATCGACCAAAGCCTTCGAGAATGAATTTGGTAGACGGAAACTGTCTGTGTTTGTGTTTATGTTAGATTGTTCCTAGACGGTGTTGGTCTTTTTATGTTTCCTGTAAATCGCGTGTATATATACGACAGGCTTCCACACAATTTCCATCTACCATATTCACTCACAAGGCATTAATCAGCCCGGGGCTATAGTAGAAAACACTTACCCATGTTGCTGCATAGAGGGACTGAACACGAAACTAGGTGATTAGAAATCGAGCTTCTTAAGAACTCCGCCATGTCTGCGATTCATGTTTAAGACACAAAATGGCGAGCGAGCAGAATCATTAGAGCATCAGAAAAAAAATGTCTTGCGGTCTTTCTTCTAACTCTTTACGTTCTGAGTTCAAATCCTGCGGAGATCAACTTTGGACTTAAGTTTTTTCAGCGTCGATAAGAATGAAGTACTAGTCGAATACTGGGTCGATGTAATCGACTAACTACCACCACCATTACCACCACATCTTCAAAGCTGTTCACCTTGTTCCTAGATCAGAAATCATTATTTATGTTTACGACACTAAAACTGTAGTAATATGAGGAGAACTTTATGTGGTTGCTTGACTTGCTTAAGATAGAAGCTAAATCTTCAAATCACACGCTATCGATAAAAAATATAGAGAAGCATTGGATAATGTAATCTTAGAAAGGGGACACTATAATTAAATTAAGAAAAAGGAATAGCTTTGATCCTGTGCTTACTGTATCAGATAACCTTAAAAAAACAACCAGAACAGTTTAAAACACGATATCTACTGAATATCCATTGATCATATTATTGATTTGAAACGTTATCTTTTGTCGTCAGACCGTTAACCTTATTTGATGTGTTGTATACTAAACTACTTAATTAACGAGAACACTGATGGGTGAATCAACATAGTAACTGCGTCGTGTAACTGAGTTGTGATTATTGATAAAGGCACTGTTAGCATTCAGTGGCCTGAATCATCTGCCTTTACAAGTTATAAAAAAAGTGCCCTTTACATCAGGCGTGGATAACCTTTTCTAGAAGAAGGCCGCGTGGAACATGGCTCATCACTGGGCGGGCCGCCACTAATATATATATATTGCAGGAAATTTTGTATGCATAACACTTGGATCTTCAGAAAGGTCTGCACATAACTATCTGTCGTTTCTTCTGCTAACTTTTCGATCTTAGTCGAAGTTTTTCTCGTTTGAGAAAAACCAAATGAAATCTTCTTCTGCTGGATTTTTCAGTTTGTTTAAGAACCTTTTAGATCTGATGTAATGCTTTCTTTTACTTTATATCTGATGTCTTCGTGGACAACATTTCTGACTGTTCCTTCTGACACATGCAGATCTTTTTCAATTGACCTCATGGACTTTCTGAGATTGTAATCAATGGTCTGTTGAACTTGCTGGATAAATTCAAGTGTTCTGATGATTTCATAGCGTTTAGAGTTCTTTTTATGCTTTAATACTGGTGATACGTTTCCATTTTCAGTCTCTAACTCCTTACAAACTTTGTAGACGAAAACTCTAGCAACTTTTAAAAATCGAGGTATTGCTAAATCGCTATGCTCAGCCTTTATAACCACAATAACAGCATGCCGCTTCATTTCTTGAGTAAGCTGAGGGTCTGCCATTATTTTCTGAAGCAAAGATTAGACAGAGTTAGCAAAAAATGCAGCAATGACCCCAAAAAGGTATGGCCTCAAATACCTTACGCACACTATATGTGTGTGTGTGTGTGCTCACGCGCTTGTGTGTATAACAGAGAGAGAAAGAAACAAAGAGAAAGAGAGAGAGAGAGATTCGCATAAATATTATTGCATACTTATATATTTTTGAATTTTCACATTTTCACATCAACCATTTGATTGATTGTCTGCTTAGGCTGAAATTGAGCTCATCAATCATTATCCCAGCTTTCAAAAGATGATCACACTAAATAGAACTGACATGAAGACTTAAATTTATACAGTCACATTTTTATGATTATATCTGAACGAATGTAGCATTGTGTGTATATATATTATATGACAATATAAAACCACTGGTTTGTAACAAAAAATTTTGGGATTTCATTCAAGAGACTGAAATCTCACTTGAACCCGATTTCAGGCTGACAAATGCCTGTTTCTATGTCATTTCATTTTATCTTATTTTCTATGCAGAACAAATAGATTCTCTTTCGGTTAGGACATGAGCGTTCCAGTTGTTCGATCAAGTAAACCACTTATTTATCGCACGTGTATGAAACGTTTTGGCGCTGCCTATTTGGCGCATCTGATTCGACGCTGACTTACGTGACATCTTTTTTTCGTTTTAATGTTTCGCTCATTCTCTGTGTCTCTTTTTCTCTCTCCTCCACCCATCCTTTGTCCCATCTCTCTCCTCCACTCTATCTCTCCTTTGTCCCCTCTCTCCCCTCCACCCTACTCTCTCTCCGTTTAAGTGCGTGAGCATCTAGTTATGTATGCATGTGCATATACTGTCTCTTTCTCGCTCCTCTCTCTCTCACTCTCTCTCTCTCTCTCTCTCTCTCTCATTTACTCTATCTGAATGTGTATATTTCTGCGCCCACCCGTATGTGTGTGCATGTGTTTGCGTGTGTGTTTCTACGTGTATGTATTTGCGTATGTGTGTGAGTGTATATATGTGTGAGTGTATATATGTGTGAGTGTGTATGTGTATGAGTGTGTATGTGTACTTTTGAACGTCTGTCTGTTTTTTCTACTCCCAGAAAGTTCTGTCGCGAACACAGATTGAATGTTCAGTCAGCCGTATCAAAAGTATCAGAGACCAAACAGCCGTACCAAATCGTCTCATTCTGTGATCAAGCTATAGTGCGTACGTGGCTGAGTACCCCACAGGCACGTGTACACTTAACGCAATCCCAAAGCAAATATCAGCTTGGCAGTTTACGACAGAGCTGACTCTTTGGATTACAAATACAGTCCGCTCGACCGCTTCCACACAGTTTCGGTTTGCCAAATTTCACTCTCATTGTTTTAAAAATACATTTGCCCTAAGATTGCACCCTAGATTTCATGATGACGAAGCGAGCATCTTAATCACTCTGGTTTTCAGTTCTTATAGATAGTTTTCATATAGCGACAAAGACTTTGAAAGTCGAGGCACAGTATGACAAACAAACAGCGATCCTCACATATTGAGGTGTTCTTTCATGTTTACTGCCATTTCGCTGTCTAGGTGGTCCGTAGGAGTGGACTGTGTGCAACCCATAATGACACGTAGCGAGCTCTTTCGTGCTTTTTTTTTATTTGTTGAGGAGAGATTTGCTTAAACCAATAGTTTCCAAAAGTTTTTCGGGTTGCTGCACCCTTGGGACACGGGCCACATTCCTGGATCTTTTCACCACCCCTATAGGTTGTCGGGGAGCAGTACTGCCCACCTTGGAAACCACTAACTTAAACCATGATGGATTGACACAGACCGTGATGTATTGTTTGTACACTGTTGACCAAATCTGGTACATGTAGTCTCGTTTATCACTGATTCATTGATCACTGATTGATTCATCGCTGATAAATTGAACATGGCTAGCAATGACAGTGAGGAGATTGTGAAGGATAGTGGTGAACAACAAAAATCAATTGTGAACCATGTTGTGCTTATCACGGATTTGATCTATAAATAACATGGGTCGGTGATCAGTCAAAGATTCTGCTTGTACCCCCCAAAATCCGCCACAGCAACCCACCCACAATGCTCAACTACCCAGAATGCACTGACTATCATTTGTGTTTACAAGACTTGCTGCAAGGTAACGTATTTTTCAGATGGATTTATGTGTTCGCGTCAGTCAATATGGGGTTAATGTAGAGAAAAAAGACAAAGGTACCTGATCCTAACAAATGACGTAGACTAGTGTATTCTCCACAAGAAAAGGCAGAGATGATCAAGAAAATACGTAACGGGGGAGGCTTCACTGTCGTGGGCCGCGATTTTGGTGGCTAGGAATTCACCATTCGCTCCATTTTCAATGTGTCTAGAGAAGATTCATTTATCATTCTGATTTTGTTTTGTTTTTTACCAAATGCTCGCGATAAACAAGCATACATGTGTGTGTGTGTGTGTACCAGGTGTTGTACTCTGTTTATGCGTCGTTTTCGTTTCTTTATTAAGTTTTTTTATGTGTGATGTAATTGTTGTGGTATGTACATATTATTAATTGCGAGGGTAGGTTATATTTGATGTTCTCTGGAGTTGTTGATATGGAGGAAGACAGTGAATTTGGTGAGTGTTTTTTTTTTTTATGGAGTTAAGTTTCTAGGTGATTTACGTAGAGTCGTAGTAGTCGTGTGGCTATATGTGAAGCATAGTGGGAAAATGTGCGTATAATGTCATTTGTGTATGAGGCTATGTATGTTTAGATGAGGTGTGGGAAAGTCGTATAGATATAGGTCGGATAGAGTGAATGAGAAGATGTAACTTCATGCTACTTAATTCGAAAACTCACACGTTCTTAGAATATTGTTCTTGTACACAACATACGCTTGGCAACCTGCGAGGTAATTTGCTAGCCAGCATTTTGTGCTGTTTCTTATGAGTGAAGCGCAGAGATGGAGTCAGAAGCTTTGCTGGTGTCGATAGTTGATAGAATGGTACATGAGGGAGGTTTCTTGTTGAAACCACGATCCATTATCTTGTGGGTAGTGTGGTGATTAAGTGAGTGACCTGAATTCGTATAGTTCTTCGGAGAGGGGAAATGTGTAAGACAGTGAAGTCAAAGACCGATACCATAAGTTTCGTGCAAGTCAAAAGTTTTTTTTTCGGATTTTCACTGATGATTTTTTGCCACTTGTATCACCATGTCCTATGATTAATTTGATACGATTTGTACAATCGTTGCTGAATTGTCTATTCTTTATTTTCATATATAACATATAACGTTAACTGTTTATTCTTTACTTTACAACTTTGATAATGAGTGGTGAAAAAATTGCAGCTAGAGCTATCTCACGCTACCTCTTGAAAAAAAAAGGGGCTGAGTGCAAAGGCAGCAACAAAAGAAATTAATGATGTGAAGGGCCCAGGAGTAGTCAACGAACGTCTGACACAAAACTGGTTCAGACGTTTCAAAAAAAGTGACACCAGCCTCGAAAACAAACTAAGATCAAGGAGATCTTCTGCTGTGGAAAGTAAGGCCTTGTTTGAAATGGTTAAACAGCCAAGCACAAGTACTCGTACGTTGTCAGCAGAACTTAATCCTTCACAAAGCATCATAAATTGACACTTCCACCTGCTGGGCCTTGGGAACAGACGTTGTTGAGAAGCTCTTCATGAAATGACCGCTGACAGGCTCAACGACGTGTGAACATTTGCAAACAACTGCCGGCATATCTTCGAGATATGCGTCGAACTGTAACTGGGGGTGAAAAATGGATCTGTTTTCGTAATCCTAATAAAAGATATCATTGGCTTCGTTCCAGCCAATGATATCTGTTGTCAACAAGAGCGGTATGAATAGAAGGTCATGTTGTATTTGGTGGAATTTCGAGGGGCTATTGCACCTTGTGCTGGTCCCAGATGGCCATACTGTGAACGCTAACCTTTATGCCCAATAACTGCAGCAAGTATATAATGCTTTGAAAGTCAGGGCAAACGAAGACGCGCATACTTATAACGTGGCAATGCCCCAGCATGGCAATGCCCCAGCATGGCAATGCCCCAGCATGGCAATGCCCCAGCATGGCAATGCCACAGCTCATACTGCATGTGACAAGCGCATACTTGGAAATGGGCTGGAAGTGCTGCCATTCATTCCAGACCTTCCGCCATCAGATTATCACCTTTTCCGAGCCCATGGCTCATTTCCTATGCGGATGAGGATCAACAACGTGGATGAAGTTGAAAATGGGTGCAGGGAGTTTTTTTTTTTTTTTTTTGCCTCTAAACCAGCCAAATGGTATAAGTCTTGAATAGAGCCTCGAGCACAACAATGGCAAACCTTGAACAATTTTCTCATTTCAATTTATTTCGGGGAATGTTTTGCCGCATAAAAAGCATTTTTGAATACCAGTATAAGTGAACAGCAATTCGACACTCGCGGACAAGTTTTGAAAATGTCTGTCTCTGGGCCTGTGGTATGTTTGCCAGAAATCTATTGACAATATGTCAGGTCATGCATTGAAATTTTACTTATATGTCCTACTTTTTTTATAGCTTTGTCAGAGGAGAAAGATGATATCCTTGACCTTGTATTGCTGCTTTTATGAGAGCATTCATTGATTTATTTATCCGTTCAGAACAGATACTTCAAGAACTATTCATCAATGTGTATTTTTGTGCGAATATGTGTATGTGTGCGTGTATGCGAGTGTGTGTACAACAAATATAGACAACTATTTACACAGCTAATTAAAAGGGAGACATCTGGCCGTGGCTGTGTGAAGTTACTTGTCAATCTAAATATCTATACTTCGTCACGCACTGGTAGTCAAGCTAACTGTAACAAGCTAATGTTCCCAAATCATCACGGGAGAATTAGGTTTTTTTTAATATTAATGGGTCACTAATGAGTGGTCGAACCTGTAGCAATGGAAACCGACGGATAACATCCCTGCCCCGGACTACATCCTTACTTACAGCAATCGGGGCAGCGATGGCTATTCGCAATGCGAACTCCGCGAGTCGGAGTGGCTGTTCCAGCGCGTCTCCCTCATCAGCCTTCGGGACAACGCCTTTTCTATTTTATCCGCCGAGATCATGAGGCAGACTAACAAGTCTTTCTAGTTATAACTGTTGTGTCTCTTAAGACCATGCTTCTAATGATATAAATAAATGAAACTGGGTTAATAATGAAATATTAACCAATATTACTTTGTGGTTTGGGATTCGAAACTTTTCATGGATCACTGCAGGGTAGATGTATACATGTGTCCAGCTTATTCTTTTTTTCCTTGGCTATCGCCGAGCAAACATACGAACCTACTTCATCCCGCTTCCTTCCAGTTCGTTGCTTCATAGCGTTCAATATACACATAATTTTTCACGTCTGGCCGTATAGCCTTTTCTGTTTGTTTTCCTGTCTTGTTTTCTGTCCGCCACTACATTTCTCCATGGTACAAATTTAATTTGTGGGTACAAATTTAATTTGTGGTCCGTGGGAAGAGCCATTTTAACGATGCGTCCTGCCCTAACTCTTCGAAACGCCTGTGTTAGAATGGTGGCAGCTGATGAAGGAAAATGTTCTCTATGTGGCCTGTGTGTTTTCTGTACTCTGGTTATTATTTTTTTTGTCTACGTTTTGTTTGCAACGTCCTGTACCCAGATATGCACCTATATATACAGGTAGATGCAGGTATACACATACTTGTACGTATATATGCATATACTCATTTATTATTGTTTTAGATGTATACATAGTTATTCAGTTGTTTGTTATTACTGTTGTTGTTAAGCGCCAGGTCAGCCCTAATCCAGTAGATTAATGTTCGTAATAAAGGCTGCAGATTTTGAACTCAGTTGAAACAAAAACTGAAGAAATTGAAAAGTGGCAGCCAAACAGAAAAGATCCCAACCCAGTTCCTGGTCCCTCCTAGCTCTAATAAACGAATAAAGGGTTAAAAAAAATAACTCTGTACCAGTTAGCGAAGATGTAAACGTTCCAAAATACAGGAAGTGATTAAAAGATGGACATTAACTGAAAATATCACCGGAAGTTTATCCCATGTTAAAGCAAGAATACTTGCCGAACGTGGGGGTATGTGTTATCTCGTCTCACTCAAACCGATGTTAACAAACACTTCTAGATGCACCCTTTTCAACTGCGAGCAACTGACGGGGTGGGGCGAGCAGATTTAATCTAACCTAACTATAGGCGCAGTCGTGGCTGTGTGGTAAGAAGTTTGCTTCCCAACCACATGGTGCCGAGTTCAGCCCCACTGTGTGGCACAATGAGAACAAGTGTCTTCTGAAATAGCCTCAGGCCGCTCAATGCATTGTGAGTAAATTTGGTAGACGGAAACTGAAAGAAGCTCGTCGTATATATATATATATATATATATATATATATATATATATATATATATATATATAGAGAGAGAGAGAGAGAGAGAGAGAGAGAAAAGTGAAAGGGGTACAGTGAACTTGTCGTGAGGAGTGGAATATCCAGCGTTTCGGATTCAATCCTTCGTCAGTGGGTAGAGAAAAAGAGAAGAAAGTCAGAGTTTACATCCTCTCAGCTTAAAGAATATATAGCTGTATCTGTCTGCGTTTGTCCTCCCACTGCCGCTTAACAACCGGTGTTGGCGTGTTTACAACCCTGTAACTTAGCGGTTCGGCAAAAATAGTTCGATTGGATAAGTACCAAGCTTTAAAAAAATATTAGTACTGGGGTCGAGTCATTCGACTAAAATTTCTTCAAGGCGGTGTCCCAGCATGGCCGCAGTCTAATGACTGAAACAAGTAAATGACAAAAGACAACCAGTGAGTTCTCACTCGTGTCTGAATGAGCAACCCTAAGTTTTTCTGTAAGTAATTTTTTTTTAATATATGTGTTTTTTTATAGCTACTCTCATAAGTCCTTATTTGTATATAAATTCTTTGTGTTTTATTTGTGTAACGTCCCAAACCCGCCTACTTTGTTTTCTTATATCTCTGTCTTCAACTTTCACATTGTGTATGCACCACCTCATAGTTCTTAACGTTTCACGTAATCGTATTTGTGAATGAATGGAATTGAATATAATTGCTTTCAATGACAAAATACAGAAACTGTTGTTGTTCTTCTTCATTTTCTTCTTCTTCTTGTTCTTTTCTTCTTCTTGCTATAAAACAACTACTGTCGGACTACAAAGATATACGGTAAAGAATAAAAGCAAACTAATACAAATAACGTGATGGCGTGTGGCCTAGTGGTTAGGGTGTTGCACTCACGACTACAAGGTCGGGGTTTCGATTACCGAGCCGGGAAGTGCTCTAGATAGATAGATAGATAGATAGATAGATAGATAGATAGATAGATGCACATACATACATACATAATTGATGAGGGGAACGAAAAATGGATTTGATATGAATCTTTATTCAACGTAATGATCGTTTCGACTCATCCTGCAACTGTCCCGTAAGCGTAGGATATCGTGCATCAAGCTGTGTTGCATAATCAGTGCAGTCTGTGTCACCTCGGGTGTTTGGTATAAAAAGGTATCCTACTGCATACGCTGAATGTAGTCACATACTACGAGAGAGTACATGCCCGAAGGAACTCAGTACATGTAGTAGGATATCTTTTTATACCAAGCACCTGAGATGGCACTGATTGATGCAACACAGCTAGATGCACAATATCCTACCCTTAGGGGACAGCTGCAGGATGAATCGAAACGATTGTTGCGTTGAATAAAGATTCGTATCTAATCCATTTTCCGTTTCCCTCCCCAATTATAAACTAAACGAACACTGCGGAATTCTTGATGTAGATCCAGCGAAAATTATACCGTAACTGTTGATGACATCAGGTAGCCCAAACGGTGAATGTGCTTTAATCGGCATACAAATAGATATGTACCCAAATAATTACTTACATATATATATATATAGTTCAAATAAGTATGTATGTGTATATATATACACATATATAAATGTTGATGGGGCCACTGCCGATTTGGTGCTTTAATGTGTAATGGATTGCGGCAGTAACTCTTGAAACGGCCGTAGGCCTGGTTTTATTCTTACATTATCCCTGATTCCTTTTTCTTTTGGACTTGACGATGGATTTTATCCCGGATTCACTTTACATTTAATAATCTAACTATATTATTTTTAATCGCCTCGCTATATATATTCACATTTTCTTCATACGTTTTTCTACATACGCTTTTTTACAGGTTTTCACACGTGTTTTTTTTTATGTGTATATATACGTATGTTTTTTTTAACCACTAAGTTTGTCTTGTCTCAGATTTTACTTGAGCACTTCTTTTGCAGCCTTGTACTTAATTTACTTTTCGATTCTTATAAGGAAAAACAGAACTTAAAATTATATATTTTGTGACTTATATATATAGTATCAGTTCCTGCTGTGCTCTCGGACACAACGGGCAGCAAGTTGACGTTGCTGTATCTGTTAGCAGCGGTTTTCTCTACATCCGACCATGTGTTATTAACGTCTTCCCTGTCGTTTATAAATGTTCTGTGCCATGTAGTTTCCGGTCTTTCTCTCTTATTTTTTTCCCTCCACTGGTATCCATTTGAAAATTGACTTAGAATGGTGTTGTTCTGATAGCCGAACTATATGACCTGCTAGTTTTAAGCTTCATTCTGTGAGGATTTCGCTAAGTGGTCTCGCATGAGATCACCTTAAAATGTCTTCCTTGGTTACATGGTCTTGGCAGTACGTTCTCAGAATCCTTCTCAAGCATCTTTGGTAAAACACATCTAGCTTTCTGTCGATATTTTGTGTACATACATACAAAGACAGCGAGAGAGAGAGAGAGAGAGAGAGAGAGAGAGAGAGAGAGAGAGAGAGAGAGAGAGAGAGACAGACAGACAGACAGACAGAGAGAGAGACAGAGAGAGAGAGAGAGAGACAGAGAGAGAGAGAGAGAGAGAGAGAGAGAGAGAGAGAGAGAGAGACAGACAGACAGACAGACAGACAGAGACAGAGAGAGAAAGGAAAACGTGAGAGAGTCACAGAGAGAATGATTTAGCTAGCTCTAGTACTAATAGGAATTTTTCTTTATTCATATTTTATTTTCGTCCATCAACTTTTTTCGAGTAGCATTTAAGATAAAACTATCTTGAATTGATTATGGCATCATGACAACAACAAAAAATTCAACAAAAATTGCGTGTGTGTGTGTGTGTGTGTGTGTGTGTGTGTGTGTGTGGTTGCACTTGAGCAGTTAATAGCTTTCAGTCATTATTCAGACGTCTGAGCACGTGCCTGATCTATTAGGCAAACGAACGTCTACAAAATTAGGCTGGTGCGTGCGAGCGTGTCTATGAAATTCGGAGTAGTGATTGATAAACAACATAGATAGATAGATAGATAGATAGATACTATTCTGTATTTTTGAGATGAGGAATTATGTGCATTATTTACAATGGAGGGATAGGTGTCCTCACCTTGTTTGTTGTTATCACAACGTTTCGGCTAATGTACTCTCCAGCCTTCATCAAGTGTTCTGGTGGAAGGGTTGGGTTCGAAATTCCACCAGAACACCTGATGAAGGCTGGAGAGTACATCAGCCAAAACGTTGTGGTAAAACAAACAAGGTGAGGACACCTATCCTTCCATTGTAAATAATGGAGATATATATAGACAGACAGACAGACAGACAGACAGGCAGATAGATAGATAGATAGATAGACAAACAAACAGACAGACAGACAGACACATACATACGTACATACATAAATACATATATATATACATTTATATATTTATATATGTATGCATGTCTGTGTACCTTTGTGTCTGTGTTTGTCACCCCCACCCTACCCACTGCTTCACAACCGATGATGGTTTGTTTACGTCGCGTAACTTAGCGGTTCGGTAACAAAAAGAAAAGAATAGAATTAGTAACATACTTTGAAAAAATAACCCATACACACTGGGATATATTTGTCTGACTAAAACCCTTGTCGCAGTCCAATGGCTGAAACAAGAAAAATAGATAAAAAGAATAAAGCTAACTCTAAAATGCATTCAGCGTTTTATCTCTCAGATACAGTTGCCAGGCTACATACATAAAGACAGTCCCAAAATGTTTAAAGAGGCAAAGAACAATATGTGCATCTCTGATCATGAGCAGAAGTAGCGAGGGAGCATCATAATCATGTGTTGAGAGGAATTCTTTGGAGTTTGAATAATTCACTTCTGGAAACATAAGTGTTTCGTTCAACATGCTTAAACAACCCTTATTCAGGAATCTTTTGAGCAGGATGGGCTACTCGACCTGAAGAAAATTCTAACTGGGTCCCACCTGCAAGGTCATGCGCTGTTTATCTTGATATGAGATTACTATGTCGTGCGTATATGGATGTGATGTATGTTCCTGAAAGCAAAAGACAAACATATAATAATAATAATAATAATAATAATAATAATAATAATAATAATAATAATAATAATAATACCACCAACAACAAAAACAACAACAAAAATTATAATAATAATAATAATAATAATAATAATAATAATAATAATAATAATAGTAATAATAATACCACCAACAACAAAAACAACAACAAAAATGATAATAATAATAATAATAATAATAATAATAATAATAATAATAATAATAATAATAATAATGTATCCGAGACAATATTTGATAGTGAATTGGCTAAATAGTGAATAATGATATAATAATAGTGAATTGGCTAAAAACAATATAATGAAATTTTGTATTTGGTTTGCGAGATTTCACACACGTACAAGCATGCATATATACAAGCATAAGACCAATTTTCAGACAGACTCAGACCAGACCTTGGAGTGAGACGGGAAGTCATTAACTCACTGAAAAGGTCGCGAATGGCGCCGAAAGGACTTTGACTAATCAATTGATTGTATAACCAGCACATTAAACAAACGATTGATTAGTTAGTTGGTTAGATATTTAACGAATTGGCAAACAATAAAAAAGAGAATGTTCCATTCTCTGTGTGTGTTATTATTGGCATAATGATTCTCCCAAGAAACAGCAAAATATAATGAGAGTCGAGAATTTAACCTTCAAATCAAAGTCAGAGAGAATAGAAAAATAGATAAATAATCGATTTAATAAATCGATTATCCGTAAGTCTTACCTTTTGCCATGGACTTCGGTGAAGGTAATTGCCCCCAACCGACGTTTCAACCGTAAAGTAAGAAAATACTCTATACCGTCCCTTTAAGAAACATGTGCTTACCTCCCTGAAACTTATAGAGAAGAGATTACTCGTTGTATAAGCAAATGATACAGAGAATATTGAAATGACCACACTAAATAAATACAATGGTTCAGTCAACAGAATCAGCAGGAGTATTATATCTACATAATCTATATGATACGATACTTAGACAAGTTACTGAATCAGTCTGCATACCACAATATACACAGTGTAAACCGTAGAGCGAATGGTTTGGCAACAATGCACCACACAAACACACAAAATAAATATTATCCTTCCCCACTTAAGCTAGTTTTAGATATATATATATATACATTCGTGCATGGATGTGTACATATGTGAATATGTGTGTGTATGTACATGCACATACATATATATATACACACACACGTATATATATTTGCGTATATTGATGCATGTGTGTACGTATGTATTAGTTCGTGTATGTACATATATGAGCGCGCGTGTGTGTATGAATATATACTTGTGTGTATCCGTAAGTATGTAATTACATTTATTCACATTCATAAGATTCTCCTACTATTATTATACTAGTATCAGTAGAACCTTAGATAGTTGATTCGAAATTTATCAAGATTGGTTTCAAATTCTAACATAAGCTCAACAATTTCGGGGTAATGGGTAAGTACCCTTGGTACTCAACTGGTACTCATTTTATCGATCCCCAAAGGAATGAAAGCAAAGTCGACCTCGGTGGAATTTAAACTCAGAACGTAAAGACGGACAAAATGCCGCTAAACAAGATTATTTTTTGTTTATCATTTACATACCTACCCTCCCGCATTTTTCTTCGTTCTTTGTACGCTTATAATTAGTCTATACAGCTGAAACCAAATTCTAGAGACTTAAACCATAATAAAAAAATGTTTATTTTCCTTGTGAATAAAATGTAAGGAAAATGTTATTTTCCTTACATTTTTTATACACAACGATCAGAAAGAGGGAGGTAGTCTTAAATAAACACTAAATAAAATAAACGAATAAATAAAAGGAAAGGAAAGAGAGAAGAAAACAAACAGGTGAAATGATGACATCGATGTCTACAATGTTGTAAACAAGCAAAACAAATGTAAACTCAAAACGACTAACGATGGCCAATTGGTATCATGAAATTAAAGTCAGTCTACATGAATACAACGTCTGTGAGCTCAACACGAAAGGGTAAATAAATAAATTTACTCACTTCGTACCTTCGGTGTCCACATTTGTAACTCATCACCGATATTTTTATTTCTTTCATACTCTACCCCGTACTCCACCCCACCCTCTCCTCTAAAATGTGAGTAGCTATGTGGCCTCTCTACACAAGAAATCTGTTCTTCCCTGATCTCTTAACTCCTCCGCTCCTGACATAAAACCGAGCTTGGGGGTTCTAATCTTGCAAGCTGCATGTCGTCCGTACTAATGCTGGTGCTACATAGAGAATGTTATGTAACGAGGAGCCGATGTTGTTAGAACAAGAGCAAGCAGTGAAAACGGTTGAGAATACAGGAATTCCACCGTCTTCACCTAAATTGACTGGAAAGAGTATTACCAAAGGGTTGGCACTTATAGAGGAAGGTCTGGAATTTTTTGTTGATAACAAACTGAACCAAGAATGCAACATAGAGGAGTTTACAGTGAACTCAATTACTACACCGAGCTGTACAAAGACATAACACACCATAGACATCAAACATCTTTGGATTAGTTCTTCGCCCCTGAAGTACATGCTTCTGATGATGATAAGATAAAGGATGGTGTCCTTCATCCATTCAGCAACTCTCAATCCACCTCCATCCCTCACACAGTAACCAATATCTTTCTTGTGGTAAGAACGTAACTTGTTACGATATTATGATTCGTATTTAGTCCTTCACGTATTTCTGTTCAAATATTTTTTGCGAATACATATTGTACTGAGAATGTTGCCGAACGACCAGCACAAATGATTTGTTTATAGCGATCAAATGTTCGTGCCGCACATTATTAGCTCGCTTTGTCCATCAAATCGACGTTGTCTGAACAGGTGCATGGTGTACGGCGCGTCAGGTGTCGAAGTGATCGTAAAGCAACGTGAGACGAAGTGTTTTGTTCAAGAACACAACGCACCACCCGGTCTAGGAATTGAAATCACGATCGTTAGATCGTGAGTGCAACACCCTTACCAATAGGCCGTGCGCCCTTATAATAATAATAATAATAATAATAATAATAATAATAATAATAATAATAATAATAATAATAATAATAATAATAATAATAACAACGATGACGACGATGATGATGATGACTTCTTTTATTAGCCACAGGGGCATAGACGATGGGGTCATCACGAGGACAGACGACAATATGTATTGGGAAAGAGAGAAAGAAATGGAAGAGACAGTGAAATGAGATAAAAGCGTACTTGGTATACAAAATATCCGATAACAGGAACGATGTAGTCCTCCTGATATAGGAGAAACTCCAAATAGAGTCAATCAAGGAACCCCACAGATCCAGGATTACCTTGACCTTGGAAAGTACAAGCCCTCTCTGCTGCTCTTAATGTACAGTCGCATATTTAGAGCGGGGCCATTCAATCTAACCATTTTTGTCACAGTTACCCATTAGTTCACAAATTCACCGGAGGAGAGCACTTATCTCGCCATTCTTACTTTCCTTTTCAAGTGGAACTTTAAAAAGTCAATGAGAGCTTGACAGAAGAGGAATGTCTTTCCTTAATTCCTTTAGCCTCGACCACCACACAACCTCTTTCGCCATGGTCACTGGACAGAGGAACACTGCCTCCCTTGCCTTGTTAAAGGTAGGTAGTTGAGCGATCCTCACGATCGATTCGGCCGATAGTCAAATTCGTCCCACACGTGATTAACAATTGTTCGACATAACTCCAAAAGTCAGTAATACTCGGACACTGCACGAGTGCGTGCAGAACAGTTTCCTCACTCTCTGCGCATCTCGGACAGTCCCGCTGACGAGTGCTTCATCGCTTGCTCTTGTTCTCACAACACCAGTTCCTCGTTACATAACATTCTCTATGGTGCACTAGCTACTCAACTACATCATCTTCTATGACTTCTTCAGACCTGACATCATTTGCAAATGTCACAATATCTTCCCAGGAGAATTTGATGTTGACTTTCCGTTTGTGGAAAACTTGTAAAGTCACGGATAATCTGGCAATATCCTGAACTGTCATTGTTCCTCAGTTGCACTGTAAAGCTAGGGGGTTCTGGAAAAGTTATCCATGGTAGTACCGAGCCTGAAAGTCCTCCGAAATAGACCAGCTAGTTCACCCTTGTCAATGCCTAGAGTTTCTCCAAGAACATCATTTTTCCTACGCAACACTAGATGTCTATATATTGGTACTGTAGAACTTCCACCGACCATATTGCTCGACTGGTAGAAAGCAGTGAGTGCCTGAGGGTATTCCAGATGTCAGGTGCCTAATCTTGGTCTTTTATTTACCCAGTATCGCAGCTCCGTCAAAAAGATGTGTTGCAGAAACGCGTGTCTTACAAACGGAAAACACACCGGCTCACCGTCCCTGAAAATCTGTTAGTGGTGTAGCCGTAGCGCGTGTCTGCCCATTTGCAACCATGACATGCAAAGCCCATTACCCAGAGGGCGCTGGCACAACAGATGGATAGCCTGACCAGTAGAACATGTCCTTTCCACAGGAAGCAGAAAAGTAAACGCTCCAGTTCGGCCAAACCTGGACTGGGACAAGGTTGTTTACTTTTACCACTGAGCAAGTACCATTATACATTGCTGCGATCCAGCCACTGAAAACGGGTCCGAAACCGGCTGCTTTTAGGATTGCTTCCAAGTAGCGACAGTCGACCCTATCGAAGGCTTTGGATTGATCTAAATTGATCGGAGCCCTACCGACACCAGATTTGTTATCCATTCTCTCTATGATGTAGCACTTTCCAAATGCCTCATCTCGGTCTCTCTTTTAACCAGGACTAGTGCTCCGTTAAGGAAACTTAGCTGTGGAAATACGTGTCTGGCGAATAGCGACATCTGTTCACCGTCAAAAAAGCACTGGCGATGTCGTAGCCTCAGCGCATGTCTGCGCATCATCAACCACGGTATGCCCAGGCCACCACTCAACGGGCGTTGACAACAGATAGACCCCCTGATCATCGAGGTCCCTCCACAAGAAGCCGAAGAGTATACGCTCCAGCTTAATCAGACGGTGCCCAGAACAAGGCACGACAGTCAAGCGATAGTAGATGACGAACGCGATATACGCCTGACCTTTCAGAGACAGCTTTCTCTCGGCCCATTTCTGGGTAAGAGTAGTTACTCTGTTTGTTATCTCGCCCCAATTTTTGTCCATCTGGAGGTCTGGACCAAACCCCGAGCAATTTAACCGATTCGTCTGTTCAGCGCCCAACGACGCAGTTGGTTAGCATGGACTTGCTTCTCTAGGTGCCGAGCTGCAAGCCCACTGATATTTCCTGGTAGTCACTGAGAACGATGCCGATCGTTTCTATGTGTTTATCATCCGACACCACTACAGTGACGTCGTCGGCATATGCCGACACGCATCTCCCACATCCTAAGTCACGCGGGATGCCTTTCAACACTTCCAATTTGTGTAGTAGTGACTCGAGAGTCAGTAAATACAATAGAGATGGAAGGGGCAACCTTGCCGGACTGAGTGCATGATGTTGAACGATTCTGAGAGTTGACCATTCACTCTGACCACTGAATAGATGTCGCTGTGCATTACAGCCCCTGAATACAGGCCCGAAACTGCCCGCCTTGAGGACCACCATCAAGTATAGATGGTCGACCCTATCAAAAGCTTTAGATTGATCTAAATTGATTAGGGCTACACCCGTGCCAAGTTCTTTAGCCACTTTCTTAATGATGTATCGCATAAGGTGGCGATTGTCGTGGATGGATCTTTTCGGGATGGCGCATGTCCGTGCCTCTCCTACCAGATCACCGATGACAAGCGCCAACCTCGTAGCTAATACCTTGGCCAAAATTCTGAACTCTGCATTCAGCAGAGCTATGAGTCTAAAGTTGTCAATACAATCCTCCTTGTTCGGATCTTTTCTTAGCAAAGCCACCGCTCCTCGGCTCACAAAACTGGGAATTCTGTTTTGTTGCCAGTTGCAGTAAACGTTTGCCAAGAGGCCACGGAACAAGTCTGGCATGTAAGCGTAAAGCTCATAGGGCAGACCATCTAAACCAGCCAATTTACCCTACGTGCACCTAGCCATTGTTTCCTGTAATAATAATAATAATAATAATAATAATAATAATAATAATAATAATAATAATAATAATAATAAATGCCCAGATGCAGTACCAGGTAGTGGCTCTCATGCTTCTTATCTTAACTGATTGGAAGTGTTATCATGTACATTGTTTTGTCTTGATATAAAAAGATGGGCTACAGCAAATATTTTGCTCAATACCACAGACTTGCTTGTTAGTTACTTGACCTTAACCAGTTGAGCATATCCCTTAGTGGTTGACGATATGTGCATCTCTGATCACGAGCAGAAGTAGTGGGGGAGCATCATAGCCATGTGTTGAGAGGAATTCTTTGGAGTTTGGATAATTCACCTTTGGAAACATGGGTGTTTCGTTCAACATACTCAAACAACCCTTATTCAGGAACCTTTTGAGCGGGATGGGCTAATTAGCATGAAGAAAATTTTAACTGGGTCCCACCTGCAAGGTCATGCGCTATTTATCTTGATATGAGATCACCATGTCACGCACATATGGTTGTGATGCATGTGCCTGGTGTACCCTTATCAGATGGGTCGTCATGATGGGTATAATGGGCTTCATATATTTTACCCCAGTGTCACTTTGATGGCATGCACTGCTCTCTCACTCGGTAATAATAATAATAATAATAATAATAATAATAATAATAATAATCCTTTCTACTATAGGCACAAGGCTTGAAATTTTGGGGGAGGGGGGAAAGTCGATCACATCGACTCCAGTATTTGACTGGTACTTAATTTATCAACCCAGAAAGAATGAAAGGTAAAGTCGACCTCGCCGGAATTTGAACTCAGAACGTAGCGACGGGCGAAATACCTCTAAGCTAATCTACCGATTCTGCCAGCTCACCGCGCTTTAATAATAATAATAATACGATTACTTTTTTAAGTTTATAAGGTGTAATTTAAAGAAAATTCGATTGTTATTTCTTGCTAAATGTACGAGCACGTAGCGACTGCCTCATTGGTTCTTATATTGACTTCTATCGCTTCGCTTCTACACACGATGTGATTCTGTTTTCATTTTAACAAACTCGTAAACACATTCGCTAATAAAATCACACACACGCACACACACATTCTCTACCTCTCTCTCTCTTTCCCTTTCCAGTATCTATGTCTTTTTCTCAAATACGCCGTCACTCTCTCTCTCTCTCTTTCACAGGCACCGTGTCGACCTCTGTCTTTCTCTCAGTCACCGTGTCTAATCTCTCTCTTTCTTTGTCATTCCTTAGTACTCTTTCTCTTTCTCGCTCTCTACCTAGTTAGTTTTGTTTTTCGTCCTTTCTCTCTCTCCCTCTCAGCATTAGTATTTCTTATTGCTTTAACACTCCTAATTTCACATGACTGCTTCGCCAGAAGGAAAGCGATACATAACTAAGTAAAATAGCTGTCTGTCGGTGTGGCGGTCTGTCTTGGGCTGTTGTCGACCAATCAGTCATAAGCTAGCAACTACACAGCACTAAACTAAAATATATCAACAGTAGCACCACTACCGACTCATTTTTACTCCAGTCTTATTCGGAGTACTAGCTTCCTATTATCCTTCTTTTTGCATTTTTCAAATATGTTTTCTCAAAGTTTTTCTAAAATATTCGGCGTGGGTGAAAGTGGCTCCAATACATTTAGCATGGGCAGTGGTGGACAGTTTAACATTGACTTCGGTGACTCTGGCTTAGGGGGTTTTAAGATACCTATACAACTACCTGGCCAAAAGGGCGGTGAAGGAATTAGTATCCGATTACCTGGGAAAGGTGATAGACATCACAGTGTAATTGGAAGATCGTCCAGGAAACAAAGGGAAAACCCCTTTGCCAGTATGGAACAACAGAATTATGACGAGATAGTCAAAAAATGCCAAGAAGAAGGTATTCTGTTTGAAGATCCGGAATTTCCAGCCGATAACACTTCCCTTTTCTTGGATGGTGGACAAAGGCGTAGCATCGAATGGAAAAGACCGAAGGTACGCATATACGATTTTTCTTTCTTTTAGATTTATTGATTTATTTATATTTTGTAATTCACGGCCACCCAGGTAACTTCGCTTTTTATCGTTCTGATATCGATAAAATAAAAATAAAATAAAAGTATTGGAGTTGATTTAATAATCCTGTAAAGCATCCTAGATGCGAATGAGATTATAATAGAAGATTAATACTACGTAAGGCGTTTGTCATTTTGTTTATTTTTCTCACCAATGTACTAGAATAATTCATATATATATATATATATATATATATATATATATATATATATATATATATATATTGTGTGTATGTGTGTGTGTTGCCCTTGACGCAAATAAAGAACTTTTTTTTTTATCTTCGGATCGATAAAATAAGAACCAGACCGAATGCTATCGTATTGAGTTACCCTTCTACAAGTATAAAAAAGAAAAGGAAAATTCGCTATGTGATTAAGTTAGAATTTAGTATTAGAAAATATGTGAAATTATCAATGTTATTATTATCGTTACCATTTCGACAGGCCGATATTATGCCGATTTTTTTATGCTGAGAGAGCAAGTCATAACAGAGAAACTAAGGGTTCCTCAAATTTTCTTTCTTCTCTGTCTTTGTAATATGCCCTTCATCCGACGTCCCTGTGGCAAATAGATTATTATTGTTGTTGTCGTCTTCGCCGCACTTCTTTTAATAAACGAATAACTACTTAATTAAGAATCCGATGTGTATCGTTATTCCTCCTCTGTTATTACTATCTCTCGGATAGTTTTCGTTTAACTGGGATATACTGCTTATTAGAACGGACGTCTTAAGGAATCTCGTTCTCATTGTAATTCCAGTTTGTTTTTTTTTAATCTACTTGCCGGATAACGGACAGATATAAACATATTATTGACTGCAATTAAGCATATTTTTAATTAAACTACTCTATTGTTTTCTTAATCTTTACACGCAAAATATGCTTTCACTTGTGTATGAAATTGTGTAAGAAATGGTATTTTTAAGGCAATATTATTTATTAATTAAGCTAATAATATATTCTAACCTTCCATCGGGATTTGCTTGCATCACTAATAATAATTGCGATTAATTTGTTAATTAACGTGATATTCTCAAAAACTACAGCTGAATTAGTTGGTGACTGTTTCAGGACTCTTACGTTCGATCGATGCGAAATTCTACATCTGACCTACTCGAATCTTGTTTGGTCTGCTTGTCATTGTGCGATTGGTTATGACAGTTTTCACAACAATTCTTACTTGACGTTCGTTCAAAGTAGCGGCGGCTGCCACAAGTGCAGAGGGGAACTTATTGAGTGGGTGGCTCTCTCTCTATATATATAGATAGATATGTATGTATGTGTGTGTGTATGTATGTATGCGCGCTCTTTTGTATGCATGTACATACATAACATACATACTTACATCTGGGACTATAAAAATCTACAAGATTTAAAGGTTGGTGAACAAAACAAGACGCTTTCTGTCACTCACAACCTTGCTACCAAATAGGTGACCGGTCAAAATTTAGCCTGGATTAAAAAGAGAAAGAACATATACGTACACACACTCACACACATAGGTGTTCCTATAAATTAGTGTCAGAAATTATTTAGTATGCCAAAAACCGTAATTTTCGGATGTGCATGTTTCAAGTGTCGCAGATTACGATTCCGAAAAAAAAAATGGTGAGAGAAGATTTTTGGCCCTTCCTCTCCCCCCACCCTTTGGTAATTTTCCAGTTTTGACATACATTTAAAAAAAATTTTTTTTTTCAGAATTGTTTTAAAAATTTAAGATTAAGATTGTTCGAAAAAATATGCGTAATATATACACGTAAATCTGAAAAATATATTTTTTTTATTAGAAAAATAGTCAAAACTGAAGAATTACAGTTTTGACTAAGGGAAAGAACAAATCCCACCCCAACTCCCTTTTTTGTTATATCGTACTTTGTGAAGGCTCGTGACCTACTAGTTAGGGAGTTGTACTCCCGATCGCTGGATCATAGATTCGATTCCCGGACGGGCGACGCATTGTGTTTTTGAGAAAAAACTCTTCATCTCAGGCTTTTCTCTGCGGATGTGAAAGTGGCATAATCGTTGGCGCATCTGCAGATATGTATATCTTCCGGCTTTCTATCTTCTGAGTAGAAATCCTCGCAGCCCAAAGAAGGCAACGGGAACCCACTCCAGTGTACACCCCAAGTCTAGCCATGGTAGCCAAACTTCCAGTAATCTCCTTAACGGCGGTGGGGGAGGGCACGGACCCTCCCAGGCCGTACAGAGAGTGCTGGAGAAGGTTCACAAGCACAGAATCTGCCCACGGGTAAACCACCGCTAGAGTGCCATACTCTCTACATAGGCACGGAAACAAGGGGTACAAGCACACCCACTAGAATTTGGTGGTGGAGGTGCTATGAAAACGCTTTGAACATCCTGCGTTGGACCTGGGTTTGCACCCCAACTCCAAGCAAATTACGTCCTTGCTTTTCTGACTCTACGTTGCTTAAAGCTAATTCAAATAAATTACGGTTTCTATTACAGTCGATAATTTCCGACTCTATTGTACAGCAACGCCAATATACATTTGTGCGTATGTGTGTGTAGATAAGTTATTTACATCTGTATATAGGTATTGTGCATGTGTGTGGATATGCATTCTCTAAACACAAACTGCTTGTATATGCCTATGCATGTCTGTATGTATGACCTACAATAAAAGTTTAAATGCTCTTATTAATTTATTTCATGTCAGAACATGAAGACTCTGTGTTGAAACAACGAGAGTACACATCCATATACACACATATCTGCATGTGGGATATATATATGTGTATGTGTGGACACACATATATATGTATATGTGTGTGAGTGTAATATATATTCTTTTTTTTATATTTGTTTCAGTCATTTTGACTGTGACCATGCTAGGGCACTGCCTTTTAATCAAAGATATTGACCCCTGGACTTATTCTTTGTAAGCCTGGTACTTATAATATCGGACTCTTTTGTTGAACCGTTAAGTTACGTGGATGTAAACACACCAGCATCGATTGGTGGGGTGACAAACACAGACACACAAATATATATATACATATCTATACGACGGGCTTCTTTCAGTTTCCGTCTACCAAATCCACTCACAAGGCTTTGGTCAGCCCAAGGCTGTAGTAGAAGACACTTGCGCAAGGTGCCACAAAGTGGGACTGAACCTGGAACAATGTGGTTGGTAAGCAAGCTACTTACCACACAGCCATGCCCACGCCTATCTATCTATCTATCTATCTATCTATCTATCTATTTATATATATATATATATATATATATATATATATATATATATATGTATACATACTCACATGCATATGTGTGTACCCACACCTATAGCAAGGGCCCCTATACATAGCTGAAATACCACACCTCATTTGAGCCAAAGTAGGTTTCCCTGGTGTTATACTTCATAGCCAGCTGGCCTTAGATAATACTACTACTACTACTACTACTACTACTACTACTACTAGTAGTAGTAGTAGTAGTAGTAGTAGTAGTAGTAGTAGTAGTGGTGGTGGTGGTGATGGTAGAAAGGCATAGCTGTTTCTTTATAACCTACCCAACATTCCTTTCACACCTCTAGCGTGTACAACCTTACATTTCACATTATTTGGACACCCACACACTTTAAACAGCATGCACTCACTCACTCACACAGTATATGAATATAATATATAAACATATACAAATTCAAACACAGACACAGATACTTACATACACAGCCATATATACACCTTCATTGACAAAACAGGAACAGATGCATGCTCTCTTGAAATACACAAAATACACATAGCATACATGCACTTTACTGACACGCACACATGTATGCATGTAGGTATGTGTGTGTGTGTGTGTGTGTATAATATTGCTGTTTGATAGGTTATTGCATGTAGGTTATTGGTGCACTAAATGAAAAACACAAAATACACTGTTTAATATTAATGAAGTTTACTTTGAAGCTGTAATTAAAAATTTGCTGCTCAAAACACACACGCACATGATGCCAGTACCCACTGACTAGCCCCAGTGCCAGTGGCACATAAAAAGCACTATCCGAAAATTATCGATACCAGGCCTGCCTGACTGGCTCCTATGCCGGTGGCACATAACAAGCACCCACTCACTCTTGGAGTGGTTGGCATTAGGAAGTGCATCTAGCTGTAAAAACATTGCCAGATCAGACAGGAGGTTGGTGCAGCCTTCTGGCTCTCCAGACCTCAGTCAAACCCTCCAACCCATGCCAGCATGGAAAACAGACATTGAACGATAATGATGATATATATATTACATGGTTCCAGGCTTCCCAACCACATAGTTCCGGGTTCAGTCCCACTATGTGGCACCTTGGGCAGGTGTTTTCTACTATAGCCTTGGGCTGACCAAAACCTTGTGAGTGGATTTGGTAGCGGGAAAGTGAAAGAAGACCATCATATATACATGTGTGCGTTTGTCCCCCACTATCACTTGACAACTGATGCTGGTGTATTTAAGTCTCCTTAACTTAGGGGTTTGACAGAAGAGACTGATAGAATAAGTATCAGGCTTTTAAAGAAATAAGTACTGGGGTCAATTCATTCGACTAAAATTCTTCAAGGTGATGCCCCAGCATGGCCACAGTCTGAAACAAATTAAAGATATATATATATATATATATATATATATATATATACTGTCGGGCAATATGCTATGCTTGAGAAGACCTGTTGAGTCAAGTGAAATCATAGTCATGGCCGATGCCAGTGCTGTCTGATTGGCACCTGTGCCAGTAGCATGTAAAAACACCCACTACACTGTCGGAATGGTTGGCGTTAGGAAGGGCATCCAGCTGTAGAAACCTTGCCAGAACAGATTGGAGCCTGGTGCAGCCACCTGTCTTGCCAATCCTCAGTCAAACTGTCCAACCCATGCCAGCATGAAAAGCAGACATTAAACGATGATGATGATAATGATGATCCACACACACAAACACATATACATATATACATATATACATGTGTATGTACATATGTTAGTTTCTCATTGACTTGATATCACATGATAGTTGTAAACAAGTGTCACCATCGTAAAACCAGTCTTTTATCTTGTTTCAGTTGTGAAACTGTAGCCATGCTTAAGACCCCAACATTTATTCTTTTTAAGCCTGGCCCTTAATCTGTTGGTTCTTTTTGCTGAACCGTTAAGTTAGGGGAGTGTAAACACACCAACACCATTTGTCAGGCAGTGGTGGCAGACAAACACAGATTTTACCTTTCATCCTTTTGAGGGTCAATAAATTAAATACCAGTTGCATACTGGAGTCAATCTAAATGACTAGCCTCTCCCCAAAAATTTCAGGCCTTGTGCCGAGAGTAACAAAGACTAGGAAGTGCATGTAACTGTGAAAAACCATTTCAAAACAGACAGTGGAGCTTAGTGCAGTCTTCTGGCTTGTCAGCTCATATCAAACTGTCCAACCCATACCAGCATAGAAGATAGACGTTAGATGATGATTATATATAAATATATATGTGAGAGGTATTGATATCCGGAAGACCCAAGGTGGCAGGTAACACTATGAAAGTACTATGGAAGGACCATAGTTAAACTTTCGGATTGATAATGATATGAGTGAGGAGTCTAATGCAGGTCTTGTATGAGCATGTATCCACTCATAATGCATTGGTCAACCCAAAGTGTATATGTGTGTACATGTGTTTCATAGCATATAGCATTTATGGACACACATACAAACATACATACAAACATACAAACATACATACATACATACATACATACATATATATCCTCTATCATTTTGCTCCTGCATACACTTTTGCAAACCCCCATCGATTCACTTCTACTTACCTCATGACTGGAAGATGCTACCTGGACACTTCATCACTACTGGGTGTCTTAGGACATTCAAAAGGTATCCAGCTGTAGAAACAATGCCAAATCAGACACTTGGGCATGATGCAGTCCCTGGGCCCATCATATCCTGTCAAACCATCCAAACAATGCCAGCATGGAATATTGGATGATGATGATGATGATGGCAACACTTTTCCGAGTGTCACACAATGGAAGTGAATTTGAAACCACATGTTAATGAGAATTATTTCTCATCTTCATCATCATCATCGTTTAACGTCCGCTTTCCATGCTAGCTTGGGTTGGACAATTTGACTAGGGACTGGTAAGCCAGGAAACCGCACCAGGCTCTAATCTAATCTGCTAAGGTTTCTACACCTGGATGCCCTTCCTAACGCCAACCACTCTGAGAGTGTAGTGGGTACTTTTTACATTACACCAGCACAGAAGCCAGTCAGGTGACACTGGCATTGACTACACTCAAATGGTGCTTTTTATGTGCCACCGGCATGGGAGCCAGTCAAGTGGCACTGGCATCGACCATGCTCATATGGTGCTTTTTACGTGCCACCAGCATGGGAGCCAGTCAGGCAGCACTGGCATCAAACACACTTGTATGGTACTTTTTACATGCCACTGGCATGGGAGCCAGTCCAGCACCACTAGCAAGCATAATAGGAAGCCCCCTAAATTTTAACTGACTGAAAGATTAAATGAAATTATACAGTTTGTATAAAGCTCTTATTATGAAAACAAACTTCGGTGGGTGGCAACGAGGCATGTATTAATACTTAATGGTGGTATGGGAAAATAGTGCACATAATGTATAGAGTGTTGGTAGTGGGGGAGACTGAAAAAAAGAGAGGTCAGAGTGGGGCTGTGTGTGTGTGTGATTTATGAGGTTGTATTTGTAAGTCAGAAAGGGAAAGACTAAATGAAATATAAAGTCATAAAAGAGTGTATGCGTGTAGAAAAGGACGTGTGAGTCATATGTAAGATTATTTCTGTGTGTGTGTGTGTGTGTGTGTGCATTTGTGCTTATTAGTATTGTAAATAGGTTTATTTATAAGGTCTTGAAGAATTATGGCACTAGAGAATTTCCCAGGAGCACCTTCTGCAAAAAGAATACACAGTTAAGTTGCCAAGAAAAGTCTTTGGTGATTAATGATGATTCTTATTCATAAAGGCTAAAGAGACAATTTCAAATTCCGAATTAATTAAAAACTGATTAGAAGTTAGCATGAACTATAATTCTTGTCAGGGAAGTCAAGGGAGGTAATTCCAAAGTTCACATTGGTAAATTCATTTTGTTAAAGTCTATTCCTTTTAAACTGCATCTCCACCCACTCTCTCTCTTTCTCTCTCTCTCTCTTTCTCTCTTTCTCTTTCTCTCTCTCTCTTTCTCCACTTCATACTTATTCAGTGACTGAAACATGAAGCTAAATTGTCCTATTGTCCTACCACTCTATATGAGTGTGTAAGAATCTTGTGTGTACGCATGCATGCATGTGTTTGTGTATCTGTGTGTTACAGGAGGAGTAAAACCATGTACAGATAAGATGATATTTATTCAGAAAAATCTTTCAAGCATGACACAATTTTTTTTTTTTTTTTTTATTGATTGAACCTTTTTTAAGTTCATAATTTCAAGCATTCTACAAATGATTCAATTCTGTTGTTCAAGGTCTGCTTAACAAGACCTAACTTTATTGTCAACAACTTATCGTACATCCATCAAATACAGATAAATACCGTGTGAATGTATGGGAGTGTGTAGTCATCATCATCATCACGTCTACTTTCCCATGCTTGCATGAGTCAGATGGAATTTGTCGAGGCAGGTTCTCTACAGCTGGATGCCCTTCCTACTGACAACCTTCCAAGTGAGTTAAAATTTCCCCTAGAAACAAACAGCATCAGTTGTATGTTGGAGATGCTCATTCACAACCATCATGTCAGAACAAGGGTACACACAAATACACATGCATATACATACACCCACTCATACACAGATATGTATATATATAAATATATATATACATACACACAGAGGCATTCACACTAATATATGATGGGCTTCTTTTCCAGTTTCCATCTACCAAACTCTTACACAAAGCTTTGGCTGGCAGGGAGCTTTAGTGGAAGATACTTGCCCAAGGTGCCATGCAGCCATACCTGTGTGTGTTTATATGTGCATTATGTAGGCATGTGTGTGTGTGTGTGTGTGTGTACAGGCATGGCTGTGTGGTTTAAAAGTTTACTTCCCAAACATGTGGTCTCAGGTTCATTGTGTCACTTTGGGAAAGTATCTTCTGCAATAGCTCCTGGCCAACCAAAGCCTTGTGTGTGAATTTGGTAAATGGAAACTGAATGAAACCTGTTGTGCATGTGTGTGTGTAGTCTTTTATTTGTTTACTTGTCTTAGCCATTAATCTGCTGCCATGTTAGGGCACTGCCTTGAGAAGTTTAATGGTTCAAATCAACCCTATTACGGATCCTGCTTATCTCTTTTTGAGACACAAAAAAACCAACAGTTGTCTAGCAGTGAAACACACACATACATGCACACATACATAGACCATGCACTGACATGCATGCATGTATGCATACATACATATTACATGTATACATATTTTCACACATGTATGTGTGTGTGTGTGCATCTGCACACATGCAACTGGCTTCTGTATAGCACCCACTACACTCTCAGAGTGGTTGGCGTTAGGAAGGGCATCCAGCTGTAGAAACTCTGCCAAATCAGATTGAAGCCTGGTGTATCCATCTGGTTCACCAGTCCTCAGTCAAATCGTCCAACCCTTGCTAGCATAGAAGGCAGACGTTAAACGATGGTGATGATGATGATGATGTTTGTGAGAATCATCGAGTTTATTTTAGATATTCTCATTTTAAAACTCATCTCCGGCTAATCATTGAGAGGACGCTGGTGTTGCCTTGGTGGAGGTTTGCGCTCTCTGAGTGCTCTTGATATTTATTTTGTTCATTATGTACAAGAATGTGTGTATTCATCATTATTTTATTTATTTTAGACAATTTTAGCAAAACTAAAGCATGTCGTTGACAATTTCAGAGCGTATTGAACTTATTTTCTGCGTGATGTTTTCCTCACTCTGTATATGTGTGTGATTGAGAGAATTATGCATATATATATATATATATATATATATATATATATATATGTATGTATGTGTATTCACTCATGTATATTAGTACACATTACCTACTTCTTTGAAAATTGCAAGCTACAAGTGATGACGTTGTCATTTTGCTTGTCGCCAAATCATCTGCTAGTATTGCACCTTTTGAAAACATAGGAAATAACAAATCCCTTATTGGCGAAAAACATATGAGGGTTATTACTGTGAAGGGGATTCAGCTATAAAACATTGCCTTAATAATATTCTTAAGAATATGGCCATTCCTTCACTCGGTAAGTATTCACAGCTGTTTAACCCATTACCTCCCATAATTCTATTAACTGGAATTTTTTTATGAAACTTTGATTTCTAGCATAAAACAGCCTCAGAAACACGCTGGAATGATCAAAATAACATTTCAAAATAACATTTTAAATAGAAATAAGCGAGATATTGGGTGAAAAATTAGCAAACCTCATTTGAATATCAGAGAAATATACCTAGTAGATATAGCAAAAAGGTTAGATATGTGTAAATATTGACAGATAATTACGAAATTTGTAATTTTTAAGTGATCTCATATGAGATCACTGGTAGGTAATGGGTTAAAAAAAACAACCAATATGATGTCCAGTTCAGAAATGCTATTCTTAAGATGTTAATGTAATTGTCTTAAGCAATTTATTTTGTTTAACATCAAAGGGATGAGGTGTTCTTTATCTCGTATCCTTTAACTGTTTCACTCAATGAGCTGTGGCCATACTGTAGCACTACATTGAATGGTTTAGTGGAACAAATCAGTACCTTTTTTTTTCCCCTGATACTCATTCTATCAGTCTCTTCTGCATAACAACAAAGCTATGGGGACATAAACAAACCAACACCAGTTCTTAAGTAGTGGTGGGGACAAACACACACACACACATACATGAACATGCATACACTATGGGCTCTCCACCAAATTCACTCACATAGCATTGGTCAGGGCTACAGTAAACGTTTTCACAAGGTATCACACAGTGGGACTGAACCTGAAACCATGTGGTTGCAAAACAAGCTTCTTAACATGCCTGTGTCTGATAAAGTTTTCTCAATTTTGCTAAATATAAAGCTATTTCATCTTATTTTAATAGAATAACTCATTAATTAAAATGCTGTTTTACATAGAAGAAGAAATGGCTATTTTTAGAAATAATGTATCTTAGAATTCCAGAGAGTCAATAATAACCATTTCTTTGTGTGTTTGGAAGGCTGTGTGTGTTTCTGCTGTCAGCTTATTAAAAGAGTTCTGTTTTTCTTATAAGAATATGGTTCTTTTCTTTTCCTCTTTTCATTTTTTCTTACTGACTTTTTATTTTTCACACAGATATACTTAGACATGCAATATATACAAATATACATATATATATACATATGTGCATATATATGTATGCATATATGTACATATATATATCTATTCACATATATATGCATATTCATGTATCTATATATATATAGAGAGAGAGAGGCTAATTTGCTGGTGTAAAGGTAACACACTTAGTCACGTTAACAAGGGGATAGGGTTCGAGTCCCATGCAGATAGGAAAGCCTTCTTTTTCAACGGTGGTGCATCAGCATGACCGCAGCTCTCAGCTGAAACTATAAAAAAAATACATATATATATATATATATATAAAAAGAATGAGATAAAGAGACCAATGGTATAAGTAAATTTCATATATATATATATATATATATATCTATATATATATATGTTAAAATTTTATAAGCTTTAAGTTTGTAAAATGTTATTATTTACAAGTTATAAAATTTAGCACCACTTAGCAAATAATTGCAGAAAACACACAAACATATACACATGCTCACGTATGTATGTGCATGTATATGTGTGTGTGTGTTTGAAAGAGCTTATATAATTAATGTGCTGTTAGGATAGCTATATGCATTCATGCATGCATACATTCATATGTACATATGTGGTATGTGGATGTGGATATATATGAGTGTGTGTATGTGTGTGTAGATAGACATTCACATCCTGTATAAAATTATAAAAATAATATACAGTTTTGAACTCCCTTCTCTTAATCTCTCTCTCCTCTCATGTTCTCATGCACCAACGCCCACACATTCATGCATTTGTTAAAAAGTAGTTACTTAATAAAAACTTTATAATATAGAAAACGATCAAATAATAAACCACGCTAAGCCGAAAACTCATAAGGCCTCACACACCCATTGCTTGCAGTATTAGTCAGAGATGGCAGCTAGTTCCATCCAACTCAGAAACACAACAGACCTATATATCAAAAGAAACACATCATTTCTTCACTCTACCTATTTCCTTTTAAGTGCTACGGAGTTAGCTCAAAGTCTCTCAGACATCTGATATTGCCATTTAATGGTAACAGCACCACAATACCAGTTGCAGCAGCAGCATTAGATGTAGTTGTTGTTGTTGTTTAGTAATATTTGTGGTGGTGAAGGCGGCGAGCTGGCAGAATCGTTAGCACGCCGGGCGAAATGCTTAGCGGTATTTCGTCTGCCGCTACGTTCTGAGTTCAAATTCCGCCGAGGTCGACTTTGCCTTTCAACCTTTCGGGGTCGATAAATTAAGTACCAGTTACACACTGGGGTCGATGTAATCGACTTAATCCCATTGTCTGTCCTTGTTTGTCCCCTCTATGTTTGTCCCCTTGTGGGCAATAAAGAAATAAGAAACGTTAGCACGCCGGACGAATTACTTAGTGGTATTTCGTCTGTCTTTATGTTCTGAGTTCAAATTCCACCGAGGTCGACTTTGCCTTTCGTTCTTTTGGGGTCGATAAATTATGTACCAGCTGTGTACTGGGGTCAATCTAATCGACTGCCCCTCCACCCCAAAAAATTTCGGGTCTTGTGCCTAGAGTAGGAAAGAATATTGGTGGTGGTGGTGGTGGTGGTTGTACAAGTATTTTGTAGCATTGAAGGTTGTTATGGTGGTGGTGGTGGTGGTGGTGGTGATATTGAAGATTGTTATGGTGGTGGTAGTGGTGGTGCTGGTGCTGGTGGTTGTAGGTTTGGTAGTCGTGATGTTAGTAGTAATAGTAACAACCGCAGCAGCAACTGTTGTGGTGGTGGTGGTGATAATGGTGGTAGTTGTGGTAATGGTATTAGTTGTAGTTGCAGTCGTAGTTTTTACAGTAGTAGCAGTGGTAATATCGGTGGTAGTGGTTTTAGTAGTAGTAGTAGTAGTAGTAGTAGTAGTAGTAGTAGTAGTAGTGGTGGTGGTGGTGGTGGTGGTGATAGTAGTCGTAGTAGTAGTAGTAGTAGTAGTAGTAGTAGTAGTTATAAGTAACAGATGTTAGTGTTGTATTTGCTAGTTTTACTTGAAATGCAATTTACCTGCACATGATGTGTGCTTGCAGATAAATTTATTTCAAACCTAGAAACTATTGTTGTTGATGTTTAACCCTGAGTCAGCTCTGAGCAAGTAAAATTGCATTCAGAATTCCAACCGTGGCCACCATATCTTTTCAGAACAATCGATTTCACTCTGCCTTATGGAAATAGATTTTTTTAAAGACGATAGAGCCTGATTTGAGAGATATAGCTGCTATTTCAAGCAGATCGAGCGACTACATAGTGGCTCTGCGTGTTCGTGTGTGTGTGTGTGTGTGTGTGTGTGTTTACTTATTGATAAGATTTAAAGGAATGACGGATCTTTTCTGATCCGGAATGAACAAGGAAATGTTTCGTTACGTCTTAAAACAACATTTTTTGAGAGACAGACAGAGGGACAGAGACAGAGGGACAGAGACAGAGGGAGAGAGAGAGATGTGGGGGAGGAGGAGAAGAAGAGAAGAGAAAACGTACGAGATAAAGATGTGTGTGCGAGTGAAACACAGAGAAGAGGAAGGTATGTGTGAGAGAGAGAAAGAGTCAGAATAGGCATATATTAAAGGGTAATGTTTTGTGTGAGAAAGAGGGAGAAGATGGATGTGTGTATGCGTGACAAAGTAGAGGTATGTGAGAGAGAGAGACAGACAAAAAGATGCAAATAAAGAGTAGGATGATATGTGAACGAGAGAGAGAGAAAGACAAAAACGTGCCGATAAAGAATAAGATACATGTGTGAGAGCGAGAGTCCCGTTGATAAATTCTAGTCTACTTGTTGAACTGTTCACGCTTTATAATCCCGTTTACTAGCGGTATTTCCACACCTTAAACTTTCAAAGGCCTACCGCATCAGTCTGTAAATAGCTGCCTGTCAATGCCTACCTACCCTGAAGTAGCCTCGTATCTATGTCAGGAGTGAAAGAGGAAATCCTTGTTCACGGAAGAAAATTTCTTTTGCATTCAAATTTTGAAATCTCTAAATATATATCTGCTTGGAAAAGGAATTTCTTTCTGCATTCATCTCAAAAGTGTAACTGGATATAACTTAACATCTTATGAATTTATGGAATTAAATATTCTCTCTCTCTCTCGCCCACTCCTTAGCACAGATTCATCTATGGTGGATCTCATGCACTTAAATTCGTCCCTGATTCTATTAGAGTTTCCTTCCACCACCTTTTCAGTCTCAATAAAGAGGAGGATACATTGGCTAATGTACTTCCAGATAGACTATTTTTGAATTTAAAAAATGATGGAGTTGTCAAGGCTAGAAGGCTTTTGGTCATAGGTCTGACCTGGACATCAACCACTAACGACTCACTAAATATATCTAAGGAATATTTATATGGTACTGTGAGGGTGAGAATTGAGAAGTTGTAGCTTACAATCCTTTCTCAAGGTTATTTTATTTACTTTACACACACATGTATAATGCAAAAGATATAACACACATACACATCATCATCATCGTTTAACGTCCGCTTTCCATACTAGCTTGGGTTGGACAATTTTTTTAAGCACACACACACATACACACCCACACCCACATTTGTATGATGCTCAGTGGCTGTGAGGTTAAGGTGCTGAACAACTAATCTTCTTGTCATGAGTTCAATCCTTCAAATATTGTGTTGTTAACCCTGGTTCTAAACATAACATTGGTTACCAGTAAGAAAAACATCAAACGTAAAGATTCAAATTCCTCTAACAAAACTATCATCTCATCCTTGTTAGCTTGCAAAAACTGATAGAAAACTATTTGAAACTTGCCATAAAAACAGACATTTTGTTTTACTTCTCATCAGTGAGAGTGTGGTGGTCTTATATGAAACATGAATTACCTTAATTTTTAGATAAACTCTATAATACATCATATTTGTATCCTTATTCAGCACCATCAGCATTTTATGCCCATTTTTCTATGCTGGCATGCATGGGTTAGATGATTTTTCTGAGGGATTTGGATCATTCAGCTGCTGGATGCCTCTCCTGTCATTAACCCTTTTAGTCACCTCCTACAACATGGTGGAATATAACATATCTATTCTAAAACCAGGATTCACATTCTATAATAGAAACAAACTAATTGCTTCACTTAGAATTGTTTCACTCCATACAAACTGATGTCTCTTGTTTCCCTAAAGAAAAGCCTTCCTCTCCAAGGTATTTTGAATTGTCATCAATGCTTCTGTAAAATTGCTTTTTCTGGATAGGGGTCTTGGCCCTATGTAAACCCATTTTTATCTCTGGGAAGCGGTGGTCCTTATTAAGTCTGGCCTCTATCCTTTGACCCATCCAGCATGAGAGGTCCTACCAGGAGTTTGTGCTCCACTGGTACAGATATCAACATCATTGAAGCATACAAGCCACCACACTGCCACAAGAACTGAACTTTGTGATGAATACACTATGTATATATATAATACAGTCTATATACATTACATTCTAATTGTGCATACAGTGTACTGTTCTAATTCAATCTATACAATTTATATAGTGCAGTCTATTCTTTGTGCTGTCTTTGTATTATCCCTATAGTGCAGTCGGTTCATTTTATGTAGTATAGTCTAAACATGATATTGTCCTTCTAGCATTCTAGCATAATCTATACATTATACATAGTACAGATTATACCATATATTCTCTTTATAATGCAATCATGATCTTTGTTTGTTATAACAATTGAAGACGTTATATTTTATATACTTTTCTATATCTATCTGTTCACTCTTGTACCCTGGGAAACTCACAAACAACACTGTTCATAAAGTCACAGGGCAGTCTACTGTTCCACACACACACACACACACATACACACACACACACACACACACACACACACACACACACACACACACACACACACACACACACTGAATTTTCACAAAGCAGAGACAATGTCCAGCTTGGAGTAGATATCTATCTACTTGACAACTATTGTGTTTAAGAAAGCCTATATCTCCACGTCTTATATTGTATACCTTCATGTGTGTGCATGTTTCTCTGCTGTGTGTATATATGAGTATATGTGTGAGTGTGTATATGTATGCTTATAATCTGTCAATACTGCCTATTAAAAGTTTGTATGTCTCTATTATTGATTGCTTCTGATTATTCCAGAAGAGAGAAGATGGAGATGTTTGGGTGTTTATAATAGCTTATAAAGGAATTGAAATAAGATTTCAGGATCAGCATGCCAGGCAGGAGATTACCCCTTATTCAGCACACCTTATCAAAGGCATTAACTTCTAATGAGCTAATGAGGGAGCATCTACAAGTCTGCTCAGTCTGCTAAAAATAGCATGCAAATTTCCCTTAAATCACAACCCTAATGTCTTAAAAGAGTAAAGATACATTTTATAATGTAATTTTATGTACATTAATCTGGAAAGAAAAGATGTTATAAAGGATCTACTTGCTCAAGGATAACCTGAAACTATATATACACACTCATTTATAGCTGGCCTGGGGTTAAGCAACAACATTGATAGTAATTATAATGATAATAATAATAATAATAATGATAATAATAATAATAATACTAATAATAATAATAACAATTCCTTAGCATGACCAGAATAATCAGGAAAGCTTTAGATAGCTGAAAAGAACAGATAGCATGGTACCTTAGACAGGAGGTAGCAAGCCCACTGCGCATGCATGACTCCAGGAGTTCCAACAAAACCTGTGATAAAAAGAAATAATAATAATAATAATAATAATTTCAAATTTTGCCACAAGGGCAGCAATTTTGGGGGAGGGGATGAATCGGTTACATTGATCTCAGTGCTGAACTGGTACTTATTTTATCAACCCCAAAAGGATGAAAGGCAAAATTGACGTTGGCGGAATTTGAACTCTGAATGGAGCAACAGGTGTAATACTGCTAAACATTTCGTCCAGCGTGCTAACAATTCTTCCAGCTCGCTGCCTATAATAATAAAAGTAATCCTTTCTACTATTGGCACAATGCCTGAAAATTCATGGGGTTGGGGTAAGTCGATTATATTGACCCCAATGCTCAACTGGTGCTTATTTTATTGGCCCCAAAAAAATGAAAGGCAAAGTTGACCTCAGCAGAATTTAAACTCAGAACTTAAAGCCAGACGAAATGCCACTAAGCATTTTGCCTGGTGTGCAAATGATCCTACCAGCTCACTGCCTTAATAATAATTATAACGTCATCATCATCATCATCGTTTAACGTCCGCTTTCCATGCTAGCATGGGTTGGACGATTTGACTGAGGACTGGCAAACCAGATGGCTGCACCAGGCTCCTATCTGATCTGGCAGAGTTTCTACAGCTGGATGCCCTTCCTAACACCAACCACTATGAGAGTGTAGTGGGTGCTTTTATGTGCCACCGGCATTAAGGCCAGTAAGGCGATGGTGTTTTTTACATGCCATCTGCACAGGAGCCAGTCCAGCGGCACTGGCAACGACCTCGCTCGAATGTTTTTTCACGTGCCAGTAAGGTGATGCTGGTAACAATCACGCTCAAATGGTGCTATTTACATGCCACTGGCACAGAAGCCAGACAGCTGCTCTGGCAATGATCACGCTCGGACGGTGCTATTAGCACTCCACTGGCACAGGTGCCAGTCATCGAATTTGGTTCAATTACGATTTCGATTCCACTTGCTCCAAACGGGTCTTCGCAAGCAGAATTTAGTGTCCAATGAAGGAAAGGTTGGCATGGATGCCAGTCGTCGAATTTGGTTCGACTTCGATTTATAACAATAATAATATTCTTTTTTGTATTATTAACCGTTGTTATTATTATTGGCTGCAAGCTGGCCGAATTGTTAGTGCATTGGATAAAATGCTTAGAGATATTTCTTCTAGCTCTTTATTCTCTAGGTTCAAATTCAGCTGAGGTCAGCTTTGCATTTTGTCTGTTCAGAATCGAGGAAATATAGTACCAGTCAAGTACAGGAGTCACTGTAATCAACTAGCCCCCTCCCCTCAAAATTGCTGGCCTTGTACCAAAATTAGGAAGAATTATTATTCTTTTGTACTTTTTTTATATATACATTTAGAAATTATTATGCTTGCTAACCATTACAACAGTGGATATGGAAATTGGTTGAGTGCCAAACAAAATAGCTTGCACTCTTTAGTCTCAGGTGTTTTTGTTCTGAGTTCAAATTCTTTTTAAGTAAGCTTTTCTTTCATATGATATAGCCTCGAATTAATTCACTGCTTCCTCTTTCAAAATTTGTCATCTTGTCCCTCACATTAAAGTTCTTTTGCATAGGCAGAGTTGAAATAATTCCTTATGGTATTTGTTAATCTTTTTGCATTCTGAGTTCAAGTCCCAACAAGGTCAGCCTCAGCTTTCATCTTTTTAAGGTCAATAAAATAAAGAACCAATTAAGGACTGGGGTTAATGTAATTGACTTGTCCTCTCCACTCAAAATTGTTGGCCTTGTGCCAAAATTTGAAAGAATTATTATTTCTTCCAGCTTTATATTCTGAATTCAAAGTTTAAGGAGGTCAGCCTCGCTTTTCATCCTTGTGAGGTTGATAAAATTAAGTACAAGTCAAGTCCTAGGGTCAATAATATTAACTAACCTTCATCATCATCATCATCATCATCATCATCATCATCATCATCATCATCATCATCATCATTATTATTATTAAGGTGGTGAACTGACAGAATTGTTAGCACACTGGACAAAATGCTTAGCTGTATTTTGCCTATCGCTATGTTGTGAGTTCAAATTCCGCCAAGGTTGGCTTTGCTTTTCATCCTTTCAGGGTCAATAAATTAAATACCAGTAAAACACTGGAGTCAATGTAATTGACTAGTCCTCTCCCCACCAAATTTCAGGCCTTATGCTATCAGTAGAAAGGATTATTATTATTATTATTATTATTATTATTATTATTATTATTATTATTAAGGGGAGTGAGCTGGAAGAAGCATTAGCACGCCAGACAAAATGTTTGGCAGCAGTTCATCTGTGTTTGTGTTCTGAATTGAAATTCCACCAAGGTCAACTTTGCCTTTCATCTTTTCCAGGTCGATAGAATAAATACCTGTCAAGTACTAGGATTAATGTTATCAACTACCCTCTTCCACCAAAATTTCAGGCTTATAGTAGAAAGGATTATTATTGCTCTGAGTTCAAATTCCACCAAGGTCGACTTTGTCCTTCATCCTTTCAGGGTCGATAACTTAAGTACCAGTGGAACACTGGGGTCAATGTAATTGATTAGTCCCCTCCTCCAAATTTCAGGCTTTGTGCTTTTAGTAGAAAAGATTGTTATTATTATTATTACCATTATTATTATTATTATTATTATTATTATTATTATTATTGAGTGAGAGAGCCGTACATGCCATCAAAGTGACACTGGGGTAAAGTATACGAAGCCCAGTATACCCATCATGACTACCCGTCTGATAAGGGTACACCAGGCACATGCATCACAACCATATGTGCATGACATGGTGATCTCATATCAAGATAAACAGCGCATGACCTCGCAGGTGGGGCCCAGTTAGAATTTTCTTCAGGTCGAGTAGCCCATCCTGCTCAAAAGGTTCCTGAATAAGGTTTGTTTAAGGATGTTGAGCAAAACACCCATGTTTCCAAAGGTGAATTATTGAAACCCCAAAGAATTACTCTCAACACATGGCTATGATGCTCCCCCACTACTTCTGCTCATGATCAGAGATGCACATATCGTCAGCCACCAAGGGACATGCTCAACTGGTTAAGGTCAAACAACTAACAAGCAAATCTGAGGTATTGAGCAAAATATTTGCTGTAGCCCATCTTTTATACCAAGACAAAACAATGTACATGATAACACTTCCAATCAGTTAAGATAAGAAGCCATGAGAGCCACTGTCTGGTACTGCATCAGGGCATTTTATTATTATTATTATTATTGTGGATGCTCGTAGCTTAGTGTTTAGGGTGTCAGCATCATGATCATAAGATTGTGGTTTCGATTCCTGGACCTGGTGACGCGTTGTGTTCTTGAGCAAAACACTTCATTTCACATTGCTCCAATCCACTCAGCTGGCAAAAATGAGTAACGCTGCAATGGACTGGTGTCCCATGCAGCTGGGGAATACATACGCCATTGAAACCAGGAAACCGGGCCCATGAGCCTGGTTAGACTTTAAAAGGGCACATTTATTTTTTTAAATTTTATTATTATTATTATTATTCCCTAATTATACTCTTGTAGATTGGAGACCATGAGAGAGGGCTCGTGCCTTTGGTGGTCAGGGTAATTCAGGTTTTCTGTGGATTTCCTTGATTTGGCCCCAGGTGGGGTTTCTCCTGTATCAAAAGGACTGCATCATTCATGCATACATACTTTGTATACTTTTATCGCATTTAATTGGGGTTTTTTTCCATTTCTTTCTCCTTGTCCTTTACGTAAATTCCTACACAAATTGTCTGTCCTCATGCTGTCCTCCTCATCTGTGCTCCTGTAGCTTAAAATTTAAAACAAAATGTATTATTATCATTATTATTATTATTATTATTATTATTATTGGGGTTGTAGGTTGGCAAAATGATTAGAGCATCAGAAAAAATTGCTTTGCAGTATTTGTTCCAACCCTCTACGTCCTGAGTTCAAATTGCACTGAGATCCACTAGGCCTTTTAACTCTCCCAATGTCAATGAAATAAAATGTTAGTCAAGTACTGGAGTCGATAGTATCGACTACCTGCCTCTCCTGAATAACTACTGGCCTTGTGCCTAAATAATATGAAGAAAGTGGTAGTAGTATTAGTATACCAATATCATAGTTAGTGTGCGCTTCAGGTTTGGTAACCTGTCGCTAACAACAGCTGCCACGTCTCCTATTTCAAGGGACACGCCCATTTTATACATATTCTCTGATATAGTTATGGTTTGATAACGATAGTAATACTAGTATAACTGAACATCTGTAACTAACTTAAGCTACTTCACAGCCTTCTGTACTACTACATCTACTACTACTACTACTACTATCACAAACCACTACCACTACTTGCATTAATTATAGATTTAGGGTGTTGCCTAACTAACAGTAGTTATATACAGGAAAAGAAATATTCAGATTTCAAGCAGAACTAACAAGAATGTTCTCCAAAGAAGGACCCTGTCCAAAAAATGTTCATGCTTTTTTTTGCTATTGTAGTTTTTGTTTAAGCAAATTGTAGTGGTAGTAGTGGTGGGGCATTTTTATTTGGTTGCTCAACCTGTAGCAACCAAACCTTCCACTTATTAGATACTACTGCCATTAAAAAAAGAAGGCTAGAATATATTGAATTATCAAGCCCTGAATACATCTATCTGAAAAGTTTTTAAAAATGTAAAGAAATATACAGGATGGTCACAGCTGGAATGCTTTCAACCATATGATCAATCTATCGACTAGACAGCATTCATACCCTCCTGTATAAATTTCCTGCTTTTAACAGTTTAAGATTTCTATTTAAGTTCTATAATTAGTTACCTGTATCATTTTCAAGTATCTCTCGTTATGAAACATATTAACCTATTTGGTTTTGCACCTGTTTTTAGAAGAGATATTTTTCTTTTTGTATTTCCCTTTATATCAATTAGTGGAAAACTACAGTTTTGAAAATATATTTGAATTAATAATACTCTAGACTAATTAAATGTCTTCGTGCGTGTGTGTGTGTGTGTGCATGTGTGTGTACGTGCATGTGTGTACCGTAGAGATAGTTGGTTGTTTGTGTTAAGTTCGTTACATAAGTTAGTGTTTAACCTATTAAGTACACAGAGCTTTAATAAGCTAATTAAAAATAATTAAGTGGCAGCGAAGAAAAAAATAGTATTATCTAATGACTAATACTACTTTTAGTTTTCTGGCAAATATGGGAGACAACTTCAGGCACGTTTTGGTCTTATGATCTCATCAGTGAAGCCTAACAAGCTTCTTAACCACACAGCCATGCCCCAATATCATATACTCTATCGTCTTCATCATCATTTAACATTTGTCTTCTGTGCTGGCTTGAGCTGGACAATTTGACAGGAACTGGCAAGCTGGAGAGCTGCACCAGCATCCATTGTCTCTTTTTGATACCACTGGATACCACTTTCTAATGCCAGCCACTTAAGAGAATGTACTAGATGCTTTTTATGTGACACCAGCACAAGTGCTTTTTACAAGGAACTAACACCATGTCAAAACTCTCCTTAATACACTAGTCTGTTCGCAATTAGCTGCTCCCTGAAGTGACTCTCTGTACTCGCTCAATGAGTATCGTGTACTCTATGTAACAAGATACACCCTTCACTCACTCACATACTCCTTAATAAGAAACTCTATTTGCATTCTCACATACATATTCTTTACATGATTAAATTTCCATCATTATATGTTTATCTATATTTAGATATGTGCACTACATAGTGTCTGTTTGAAACTGATGATGGTGGTGATGGTGGTGGGAAAACGAAGATGGTGATGTTGGCAATGAAGATAATGACCAGGTTGATGATGGTGTAGACAGTAATGGTAGTGGTGGTGCTGCTTCTGCTGATGGTGGTGTTAATGATGGCTAGGAATGCAGTGGTGTTAGTGGCAGTGCTGACTGTGTTATAACCATCACCATCATCATAGTAGGGTGATGATAGTAGCAGTGATGGTGGTAAAGGTGGAAGCAAGTCATTTGTGATGGCGATGATGATAGTGATGATAATGATTCCAATACAAGGATGGTGGATTAATGTTTGCGTATTTCCTGAAAAGATTGTTTGTTTTTTTTTTTGTTTGTTTTTTATATGCTAACACATCTAAATATTATGAGTTGCCTTTCTAACAAATAGAGAAATCATCATCATCATCATCATCATCATCATCATCATCACCATTATTACTATATTATTATTATTATCATTATTATTGTTGTTGTTGTTATTGTGCACATTATTTGGTGTTTTTTTTCTCTTTATTTTTTCCCTCTCTCTCTCTCTCTCTCTCTCTCTCTCTCTCTCTCCCTCTCTGAGGGAGGCGTGTCTATCCATTCACACCTACACAACAATCCTTGGCTTTCAGGATAATTCCTGTCTAAACAATTAGGTCAACCTCTGTTTGAGCAACTCCGATGCCAATTTCTTTGTTGCTGTTTTTGTTGCATTCATCGTTCACCCACATTGTTATTGTTGTCGTTATTAAAGAAATCATCATCATCATTATTTATTATCATTATCATTATTATTATTATTATTATTATTTTTATTATTTGTTGTTGTTAGTTTTTGGCAAAAATTTGAATAACATTAACAAGCTCAGAAAGCAAACATGTAAAGAATATCAATTGTTTTGATTCTTTGTTAAGACCCTAATTAAGTTTCTATTTTAAGAAATAGAGACTGAATCCCTAACCTTCACAGACCATTGCCTTCTTCTTGGTTATATAGCTCTATTCTTAAGGGTCGCTGTTACCAGTACCCTTTCTCTAACTCTGGGGTTCTCAACGATTTTTTAACTTATAGATCCCTTAGATTACTATTTTATTCTGGTGGACCCCATAGCCATTCAATGTTTGAAAACTAGTTTTACAGAAATTACTTTCAAAATTCCTATTTTGTTTTTCACACATTAACTTGTGTAGGTGGAGCTATGTAAAATGTTAGAGAAAGAAACCCAGCTGTTTCTTGCAATACATACCAATACATACATCTAAAGCAGAATTTTTCCAGGGGCCCTTGAAATGCTATTGTGATTTCCCAACTTACTATTTTATTACCTGGACCTTAAAAATCTTATATGGACCCTTAGGGGCCATATGAACCTCGATTGAGAACTACTGCTCTAACTCATGCTAATCTTCAGTATTATAAACCAAATGTCACTCAACCTGCTAAAAATACGTCCAGATCACCCTTGAATCCCACTTTTTTGTCTTTTAAAAGAAAGAACACATTGGATAATATAAAAGACAGGATTGTTTTAATGGGAATGGCATTAGGGTTGGTATAGCCTCAGCTGGAATACCTTCTGTCTGCTGGTTGAAGGCTGATCTGGGGTTAAATGACAGTAACTAGAAGAATCGGTCACACAATATTACAAGGCATAATAATACAAGAAATTTCAGTGGGTGGATAACAGCAAACTCAATATCCTCCTAAGCTTTATATAGCTTCTTCATTTGTACAATCTTTTTTTATCTATTTTAACCACCTTAGGGGG